>NC_133896.1:70488641-70523641 GCF_964199755.1 Larus michahellis | reverse complement strand
CACACACGCACATACAGTTTAAATTTTACTCACCCCCTTTTCTCCTCTATTAAAATTCCGAATGGCTAAGAGGATTTTCTCAATTTAGTCATACTTTTAATCTTCACTGAAATGAGTGATGACTTCTTATAATAAAAAGTTGACAGGCTTACATTGCGCACCGGTGGATTAGTTTCCCTTGGTGATGAGGTTTTCTTTTGTGCGCCGTGTGTCTGTTTGATGGAGGTTTAACAGAAAGCATTTTGGCAGAAATTGGATGCAGCAGGGATCATCTGGAGATGGCTGCTGTTCGATATTAACTGCACACAGTAACTTTTTTTTTATTTATTTTTTTTATTCTTCAGCCAGGTGACAGAAGCAGCCAAAGCATGTTTTCCCCTACTGAAAGAAATAGAAGCATTTGGGGGGTGATTATAAAATCAAATATATGTGCACGGTATGAACCTCCTTAAGCATCACGTTTAATTTGCTTTTGGCCATTGTCTAGCAAAAGCATGCAAGTAAGGTGTTCTCTGTAAGAAGTTATGAGGCCCATGAACATCTGCAACATATACTTATTTTTCTTAAAAAATAATAATAAATAAAAAAAAACACCACAAATGAAAGCTTTTCCATCCTCTGGGTAGGGGGGGAGTAATATGAATTTAAACAGGATACTGTTATAAAAACTGCAGTTTCTTAGGGTGTGTGCGAGCCTAATTATTTCTTGGAAAAAAAATCAAAAGAATTTTTGCAGCTTTTAAAAGTTTCTGCCAGGCACAAGGGGGCACAAACAAACATAACTGCTTCCCAGTATCTTCAGCAATGCTGCTTGATAGGTGTGATGAAGGCATAAGACCATTTCAATGTCAATTTGAAGGGGTTTCAGTAGGGCCTTTGAGCCACCTCTATGTACCCTGACATCCGTGTTGCTGGCTGAAACTAATCTGTAACAACTGCCTGATTAGTTTATAATCCTCTGTCAATAATTGTACTGGACACAAAATGACTCTGTTTTCATGAATCCTGAGTAGGACTATGTAGTCAAAGGAAGCTCTTCTCCAGATCTTCTGAACGCAAAGCCTGCAGAAATCAAGGTTTGACCAGGCTTTGCTTCAGGAGATGCCTACTCTTGATAGTTCACCAAAACATACTTCTCCCAAGTGCATCTGAAAAGAATTCCATCCAAACAATGCAAATTTTTCGTAAGACTTCCTAAATTCATGCTGTTCTGCCGTACTTACATCCATAAGAACAAGCAGAGAGATTCACACTATGCGAGAACTGGTGTCTCAGAAAACGTGCCACACAAGTACAACATGAATTCAACATCGGATGAACCGAGGTACATAAATAATTCTAGAAAGATCAACAGAAATGGTTGAATATATTGTAAAGTATGCCATGCTCATCATGAGTGCTCTTTTAATTTGGTTCTAGGTGTCCAGATATGATTGATTTCAATTTTATTTCTTTAAGGAATTTGTCTCAAGTGCCAAATAGTTACCACTAGAATAATAATGAGCGATGTCTGAGCACTTTTAGTACTTCAGAATTTTAGCTGACACTTTAAAAATGTAGGGTTTTTTTTCCCCCAAATAATAAAAAACAATAGTCTCTTTTCTATTTCACTGAACTTTTGAGAACAGGAGCAATACGTTTATAATAGAGATAGGAAAAGCTTAATCTGCACTTACTTCTGGTTCAGACAGCCAGCAGTGACAATCCTGCTTTCCTTGTCAAGTTTCAAGAACTCACAATCCTTAATTTAAACACTTGACAAATCTATGGAGCCTGTCAGTCTAGTTAATGAAGCCTCCTCCTTCCCCTTTTTTAAACAAAATCTGACTTTCTTTAAAGACCACTTAAGGCATATCTCTGATTATACAAACAGGTTCTGTCCTAGAAGAGTGAATAATCCAATAATACCTCCTTTGGCTTGTTTCCCTCATCACCCCCAATAGTTCGCTAGAGGAATATAGTTTATTTAAAGGTAAGGAGCTAGTCTAAAATAAGCAACAGACATATTCCATTTTCAATACAAAGAGTATGCAATACTCAATACAAATCACTGCTTTGATTAGCAGGCTTCTTGATCTTGGGTCATTTAGAAAGTTATATACATGAATAAATAATCTCTGAAGATTCTCTTACATATCTATCAAAATATACCTATTTTTCAGACATTTTCAAGTCGTGAAATTGCTTCCTCAGCATCACACAGCATATATGAGAGTATGTATATATGATGATACACGAAGAGATACTGTGCATTCAATTGTTCAGAAAGTTAGACCACCTAATTAGGCAGATTTTGGCATCTTTACTTTTGTTCTCCAGACTAGCAATTTATTTAAGAAAATCAGGTGCTGAAATAAGACTGTTACCTCACTGTGCTAAATGTTGTGAAATATGTATTGACATCTCTTTCTCAATGAATTTGCAGTCCCCCCTGGGACAAAACACAGTAAATGATTTTACACATGATATGAAAATATATGCAATGTTTTTTCTCTTTCTAGTTTCTATTATGATCATAGAAATCTAGAAGGAAAAACTTGTGAGTGGCAGGAACATGAGGTCACATAGTTGGGTTGTTTGTATAAGCTACTTCAACATGCAAAATCAGTAAATATTAATGGTTGGATCGGCTGCCCATCGTCAACAGTCAATTCTGGTAATAATTCCTATAGCTGTCACAATAGAAGAGAATCTTGAGATGAAACGTTTACATCAACATTAATTAACATAATGTGAATGCTAATGACATAGTTGTCTGTATGCACTGAGAACAGACAACGTGAAATGTAGCAGATACGAAAGGATCTACGGCCCTCGATCCTCGATTACTGCGACTGGCATCACAGCTGGTAGTGAAATTATGACCAAATAAGGGTGGAATTGGAGGCAGGTAGGAGCAGAGATTTTGAGAACAAGTTTAAATCGAACATAAGAGGTGGAGCTATAGGAGCTGTAATATAGTCAGAATTAGGGATCGGAAAAGCTACATTAAGCAGAGGTATTCTGAATATGTTGTGGGAGTGGGAAAGTGGTTGGCTTCACGAAGGTCAGAGAAGATAACTATAAATGTTGAGTCAAGGTAGCAGAAGATGACAGCTACGAATGTGGAATCTCTTTAGTGAAAACACGCATGGGCCAGGCCTCTTGGTAGCACAGGGAGATGGGTAGCCGGACAGGGTTGCTGTCAGAAAGACAGAGTAAAAAGATGGAAGGCAGAGTCAGAAAATGGTGCCTCAATTAGATATGAATAACAGCAAGATGACAGCATTGTCTACTATGACCAAACTTTGGAAGGAATAAGCAAAACCAGTCATTTTAACTGTCTGAATTTTAAAATGATAAGGCTGCCAAAAGATCATGTCAGGATGAAAGACAAATACAGGACAACATTGATTAAGAGTAGAGAAGCAGGTTTCTGAATGAGTAGTGTAAATATGGTACCATCTCTTATGTGAAGATCAGCCAAAAGGTTTTCATCTGGTTGTAGGAGGTATCTGGAAATTCTCATTAAAATACCTTTGATGAAAGGGTTTGGGTTTATCACTTGTTTTCTAACTGTGTGATACAGACTCCAATGTAACACCATAAGACAGAGTAAATATTGTATTTTTCACGTATAGGGCTATCAATATAGACTTACACATTAGATGCTTTTACTAAAGCTTTGGAAACTTGGCTTCTGAGTACATTGTATGTGGAAGTCTTTCATCTAGATGTGTAACATAATGTCTCTTAATTTTCAGAGGGCTTATCCTGAAAGATTTCCAGTTCAGTAAATGTTGTTGATAAGGATTTTCTATTTGTGTACTGCATATATGAAACCCAACACTTTAGACTTTATTTGAAATTCTTATATTTTAGTATCCAATGTGAAATGGTTGAGCCATCCTTAAATAGGAGCAATTTCCATCTCGCTCAAATTCACCATTATCACACCTCCTGGAAACTGAGAATACATCAGACTGTGGGCTACAGACAGCTGCAGGCTTTCCAGTGAAAAAGAAGCTTGCCCAATACAAAGCAAGAGCCCCACCTGTATGCCAGAAGGTATTTTTGTGGTACCGAGATCACAGTTCAAAAGTGGCTATGAATTTCCAGCTTGGACTAAAATTTAAAGGAAACTGTCACTCACCAGAAACCTTGCTCTTTATCCAGCCCATAGGAAAGATTGTTTTGGGACCAGGTCTATTCATTCTATCTCACTTATGCTGTCACTGTCTTTTAGCACTCCCTTAGTTTCGGGAACATGCAAATGTTTTTCCCACTTGCTTGATATGCATCAATCTGTTAGCATTTGTCTGTCACGTTTTAACTCTTTCTCTTCCAGACTGCATGAGGTAGTGGAAAGGGTACAAATAAAATTGATCCTTGGAGGGGTTCACAATTAGAGAGATCTGAAGTTGGAGGTTTGGATGTATCTCTCAACAGGGCTTTCGACAGTTAAGGTGAATCCCCCTAGCCCTCGTGCAAACCTCTGTCCTAATGTCCCTGGGTTGATTGTTGCAGACAGGTCCAGGACACAGAGAATAAAAGCCTGCCCTTCACCCAGAAACAGCAGTTCAGTGGCCATCAGTCTCACAAATGCCATTTCTCTCTCTGCGTGGTGACCTGAAATCCAGATTGTGCTGGCCTAGTGTATTGATTCTAGTTTTCTCTCTGGCTAGGCTCTCTTTGAGCATACTCCAAAATGAAAGGTTTGAAGTTGACTGGTAGCTAATGTGATGCAATTCCTTCCTTGAGGAAAGAAAGGGACCTACCCTGAAAGGGCAATTGATTAATTTAGCCAAGAGAAATGTAGTTGCTCAGGATAAGTAATGCAGCAGGTCAGAGCCAGAGGTCAGGATGAAATAACGTTTAAGTTTCCATTGCTTCTGGAGATGTAAATTTGATTTCTGTAATGAAGGCCAAGGTGTTTGTTGATCATCAGGCAGGGACTAAATCTCTGTGATGTATGAACACAGTCCTTGACAGAGACCCACCTCATCTCCTGGAAGGATGCAGATTGCCCTACGTTTGCATGCAATACACGGTTACTGACACTTAAGCCAGGCCCAGGAAGAAAGCATGTCACCACACATCGTTCTTGATACCAGCAAATAAAGGAGAGACTGAAGTCCTGAGCCTGCACATAACACATGGGTACGTGGTTGTATGTCCAACAGGGGTAGCTGAATCGGGCACACGTTACATCCACAGAGACAAATTTACTGACTTGCAGCCAGTGTTCTTTTGCTGAAGTCAGTGGTGTAAGAGAGGCATAAGTCAATACAGAACTTGGCTTACTGTATTTCACATACATATTTAAAGCAGCGTGGCTTTGCATGGTAGTTTCTAGCTTTATTACATGAATACATATGTTCCTGCTGATGTAATTCTCTTGAAAGGTATAAATAATGGATATTCTTCATAAGCAGTTGACCCCCTGGAAAGACTGAAATCAGAGAGAGGGAGTTTGAGCTACCTTGCACAATTCAGCTCGCACCTGCACTCAAAGTCACTGGATAAAAGTCAGTTAGAGGAATGCCTGTAATGTGTCTTTGCCTGCTGCCTCCAGTGTCACTCTGGTCACTAGCACCAAGGAGTCTATTAGATGGAAAAGACAGGGGGAGAAAAACAGTTGAAGTAATGTAGCTTGTTAAACTACTGCCTTTCAAGTCTTCGGGGCACTTTTATTTTATTTTTTAACAAAGGACAATCATTTTGTAACAGAAGGGGGCTTTAGCATCAAAACAGGTGTGACACCTCCCCCTTTCCCACAGCCAGCTACAAGAATAAAGGAAACAATTCTCAAATATTGCCATTTCTGAGGCATTTTAATCCTCCTGCCAAATCGGAGATCAGACAAGCCTAAGTTCCCTTGAAGTCCTTATTCCACTTAAGCAAAATATAGAAAAAATGCAGGAAAACAGAAGCAAGGACTTAGTTTGCAAAAGACTTGTAGATTTTGCAGAAGTAAAAAGCGTTACAAAAAGGTAAATCTTGTCCACTGTCCTCACCAGTGTACTGGTCTGCCTAATGGCAACCGCTTCCAATCTGCAGGTATGGGGATTACCTTACCAAGATAGCTGTTGCTTCGCTTTTTTGCAGATTCTGCTTGCACATGGTTTGAGAGGACTGGATAGGACTGGACAGATGGAAAAAAAAAAACAAACCCACAGCTATAACTTCTTTTTAATCTTTTTTTTTTTTTTTAATCTGAAAAGAGAATTCAGCTTTTCTTTTTCAAAGGAAGTCTGAATTTTTCAGCTTTCCCATCCCACAGACGTTGCACCTTCTAGTACAACAAGCTAGTATAACAAGAGCTAGTTGGTGTTACTTAATACTTCCCAGAAATGTTTCAGCACTAGCAGAAAAGTAGCAGGAATACCAGTGTTGTCAGGGCTTAAATCACCAAATCTGATCTAGGCTTGCATTGAACAGGGTTAGGAGAAAGCTCTTGCACTTCAGCTGCTCTCATAGTCTAACCACTGCAACAACAGCAGGCAGTATCAAGAAAAACACTAGTGTATCCAAACAATAAAGCAACTAAGCAGCGTTACAGACTTGAAGTTTCAGCTTCATAAATTGAGAAATGCAGGTGCTCAAATCACTTATGTGCTCCTTGGGGGTACGCTGGCAACCGAGCGAACGCACACTCAAGCCTGGTTCAGCAGGAAAATGGGAGAACCAGCCCCTTGTCCCTCCTCACCCAAACAAATTTAGTCTAGCTCTTTTGAGAGCAAATACAGTCTGATGTTATATTCACACGTTGAGACAGAGTCTGACTGTTTTTTTAAAGCATTGGTATTAACAGAGTATTACTCTGGATTTGCACCTTTGTAAATGAGATGAGACTCCAGCCCACTGTATATGGTAGAATTTTTTTCCCCCCTATGGTTAGTCATAGTATAAACATATCCTGCTTCTTTCATACAGCCACCTGCCATTTTTGCTTTATTGCTGCCAGAAGGTTTAAAGGCATGCTTTTAAATATCTTGAAAGTTTCCTGTTGATAAGAAAAGGTGGTTTTAGCACTTTTAAGTAAACAGTAACACACAAACATCACAAATCATGCTTTTTGATAGAATCTACATTAGCTACATGAAGCATGAGGGACGCTACTGTTGGGGGAAGAGGGGAAAAAAAGCTCGATTTCTGGCAGGGAGACCTAGCAAAAATTAGTTGCAAAATGTGGGTTGGATATCTACTATATATCGAGACAATCAAGTCAGACGTTGAAACAGTCTTTGTATGCTTTGTGCCTGGGTAACAATCATTGGGCAGCTCTGCAGGTGGAAGAGATGGTTCTGCAGCAGATAGCTAACACTCTCGAGCATTTTAATCTGTTGAAATCCACAATTTAAAGGGGAAAAATACCTGTTGATCTCCAGGAGAACAACTGCAACACAATCATACAAGTAAGCACTTCTTAAAAATCACTGTAACATGGGTGCTCGGAAATCAATTTCTGGAATATTACTGCTATTCCTAAACAGGTGACAAACAGAGACTTAAAAATCATTGATGTGTGTTTAAACTCTCTCGTACAAAACAAGTCCGTTCAACAGGCAGTGAATTAAACTATAGGTGACCCAAAGATAGAACGTTTATTATAAATCATGAGTACAGTGCATGGGTTCAGACTCTAAACATGACCTCCTGGTTGGGTACTTACAAATACATGTCCTCTGTCAAGAATCACAAGCTTTGGGACGTCAGCAGAGCACCAGATGCATGTTTTACATAAAGCCCAAACTGACAAGTGGTAGATTTATAGCCTCCGTGTTTGGAACAGTTCTTAGAAATGTACAAAGAACAATTAAGATAGCCTCTTGGGGCAAAGAGTGAGTGGTGTGGTCACACCATAGAGAATATTCATAGCAAAGGACTCAAGGCAAATTTAGTCGTCTTTGTCTCCATTTGAGAGTTTTCCATGAGGAGCTTCCCATTTCAGTATTTGTGATTCAGCATACTTTAGTCTATGACATATTAGTCTAATCTCCACTATTTAAGCTGAAGTTTTTTTGTTGGGGTTTTTATCATAATTAATTTGACTAACAGAGTAGAGGAGGATAGTTACTGCTTCTGAGTGAGATGACTAAAATGTTATAACCTGAGAATGAATACCAAGGCTCTTGTGCCTTTACTTTAGCAAAGGAAAATCACATTCCTGGAATTTTTACTGGGAGAATGCTTTACTTTTTGTGTTCAGAAGACCTCTTCTGGAGTAACAGATCTGGTATGGAGTATCACACTCACAGAAAGTTATAGGCAGATTGGAGTAAACCAGCACAAATAAGAGGAAGAATTTGGTCCTGTCTTGTTTGATGTTTAATCTGTATCAACTGTGACTGCTGCCAAAAGAAAGTCCCATGTCTGTCCACTTGGTCCTCCTGTTTCATTCACATCTGGTCTGGTGCCTAGGAGCCTAAGAGTTGAGTGGTTACTGGCTTGATGGAAAACTAACTAGCCCACCAAATTACTCATCATGAAGGTATGTGATCCACTGATCCAGCCCTAAAGGAAAAGATGGAAACAGAGCGGTGCGGAAAGGGGAGAGAAGGGCTGGCTCTCTCAGCAGCAGCCTTTAGCTATGCCAAATAAAATTCAGGGTGAATCTGTGCTCTGAGGCTGCAGGTCTGCGGGCACCAGAGCCATCCTGCCTGCTGCCCCCTCCACCCTACCCGACTCACAGTCCTTTCCTACTCAGGGCTGTGTGATCGTACCCGCTCCTTTGCACTGATTTTGATCCTTACTAGAGTCTATCATCAGCTACTTTAACAGCCCAGTGGAAAGCTATCAGGCTGTTTTTGCTAGGCTTGTTTTCTGGTGTGTGCTTTTTAAGCGTGCTATGATAGAGATCACGTGGGCACGTGTGCTGGCACATGGCGAGAGAAGATCTGGGGGTGGGGTAGTGAGGAGAAAGGGAAAAGAGGAGCTTTTAGCAACACTGAACTGTTAGAAACTCTGGCTTGTAAGAGAAGCCTGGGTTTAGGCAGCTTGGAAATCAGGACGTAGAGAGTCCATCTTCGTTGCATAAAAAGTCACTACAAAGAGGTAACACTCACTTCCCCAAATCTAAAAAAGGGGGGGGAAAACCCAAGAAAAAAATGGTTAAGTTTGCTTGAAAGGTACTTTTGAAGAGGTCTTGGAGAGAAAAGGTTTTTAGCTATGTGGCTAGACCAAGCTTAGATAAACACTTGGGGTAGATTCTAGGCAATGTTACTCCCTCTTGGTGGAGAGAGATCAGCTAGATCATCTCCTGTGGTCTTTTCCAACTCTACATGTGGATGACTCTAACAGTACTGTTCTAATACTGGTTCAAAGAGATAACCTTCATTTTTCAGATATCAAGATAGACAGCATAATTCATAGAAATGTATTCAGAACAGTAAAATACAAAGATCAAGCTATCCATCTGTAATTCAAGCAACATTTGTTCATATAACTCGTTCATCTGGACAATTTACAAAATTGGCCTGGCTGTAGTCCTATTTGCATGATAACAACAGCTGACAAAAGTTCTGGGAGCAGGAAGGATGGCTCTGTGCTGAAGGCCTGGAGCTAAGTTAGGCAATCAAGAACATCCCTTCTCATGGGGTGAAAACAGACATTTTGCGTGGAGAGCAAGCAGATATATCTGACACAAAAAGTCAAAACCTACTCTTTCTTATACTCAGTTAGCCTCAAAAACAAATTATTTGACTTAGGGAGAGGATATGAAACTGGGAGTCAGAAGACATTTAAGCGCCTACACCATCTCTTCCCACCTTTATCTCTTTTGTTTGTTAGGGCTCAGAGTTCATACACTAACACTCACGTTTAACTTCAGGCTCATCAGCTGGCGCCTCCCTGCAGCAAGCAGGGGTGGATGTCTTGCTGTACCATGGGATGATCCCCAGTGGGACAGGCCCTGAGCCTCTGCCTGCAGGGTCAGAAAACTGACCCCAACAGCAGCAAAAGCTCTTGTCCTGCCCTGGCTGCCTATTTCCACCTCTACCTTGTTCAGCCTCCTCTCGAGCCCTAGGCATACCAGTTCTTGGAGGACCATGTTGTAAAAGAGCAGACTGAACTGATCTGAGCTTACAATAGAAATTTTACCAAAAAGCCAAGGTCCTGTAAATAATTGTGCCAGTCTCATTTAGGAAAGGGGCCTGCAGCAGAAAAGGAGTGAGTACAGCATGAGGAAGAGAGGGAAAATTTCTTGTGCTGGCTTTCCTATCAAAACACCAGTCTTGGGGAAACCACAGCCTCAGCCAGGGGTCCAAACCTGTAATATGAATTAAATATCAACATTAGAATAACAGGAATGGCTCCTTTTTGTTTACTTGGAACTACCTTCAATTTGCACCAGAGTAATTGAGAAAAATTCGGGTTAGGGTAAGACTTTTCAAGCCGTCACAGCAAAATTAATATGGAAAGATTGAGATATACCTCCAATGGCAGGGGTAGAATATTTATCTTTAAAAAGAAAATGTTGTGATTGCAAGTTCTTTTTTTTTTTTTTTTTTTTTTTTCCTCCCCTGTATCTTCAAAAGAAAAAAGGAGAAAATTCCAGCTATAAAAGGTATTCGTCAAGAACAGCCATCGGCCAGCACCACAAATGAGCAACTCCAGTGTGAAAACACTTTCAAAGTTCTAAATGAGTTGTCCCTGTGGTAATAAAGAAAGGCTGTTTTACAGCATGACAGTATGTAAGACAGCATTGTCAGCTATAGTTTATTTAAAGCACAAGGCCTGTAACAGGAAAATAATGACTTTAATAAAATTTACTATTGACTTTGTAGGCTAAAATCTTTCTGTCATCAGGAATACAGAAAAACAACCTGCCTGAAAGCCCTTCACTTAAATATATTCCTTTAATATTTCAAAGCAACTTGTGACTTTTTTTTTTTTAATATACATGCTACTTCAAAAGATACTGTAGTGGGGTGGAAATTAGTATTTTTAATAGAAAGTTGGAATTGCTTACATAAGGGAAAAACTGGTAATGACCTATGACACTGTCTACTGAAAGCAACATTTGAGGAAACTGCAAAAGCAGTTAATGCAATTCCTTGAAAAGCTGTATAAAGCTATGTCACAAATGAATGATTTATAAATTACTGAACGTCCTTCTCATCTAGAGGATATCTTTTAATCATGCGCTGTAGTTTTCTCTGAGTGAACTCCAAAGAGCCTGCTGCGGAGATACACAGAAATCTGCAGCATGTTAACAAGGTTGGGGTCATTTCTAAGAATTGAGGGGGGAGCAAAAAATAAAAAATCCTCACATTCGGCATGATTTTACTTTCGAACCAATTTGATTAAATGCACTATAGCTTGCTGGTAGTGTGTGAGAGGTCACGCCTTTTATATGAAAGACTGCAGAATTTTCATTCCTTTAATGTTTTTTTACATAGTTAAAATAAACTGTGGTAAAAAGTTTCCCAACAGCATATGACAGCTCAATTTAGAGGTGAAACCTTTTAATAAAATCTCATGAAATGAATGCTTTGGTTTATGCACTCTGTTTGTGTTTCCCACTGGAGTGCTTAGCATTGTGAAGCGGTGGTTTCTTTCTTTACTGCTGCAGAGCAACATCACGAAGGAGAGTCTGGAGCCTCAGAACAGAAAAGATGCAGCTTAGCCACGGTAAAATTGTTGATGGAGGAATCTTAATTTACAGCGAAAATGCTTTCCTCTTGACTTTAAAAAAATGCTATTGTGCATTAATTTACATTGCAGATAATTAATTAAAAATGAAGAAAAATATTCCACAGAGGCTTTTTAGAAAGGACTCTGGGGTCCAGAAATAGTATTAAGAGGGGAACCAATTAAAGATTTATCTGAGAATGAATAATTTTGCTAGGACTTTGACAGTGGAACCGGCTGAAGTCACATTTGTTGTAGCTTTCCCTTGTTTCATGCACATCCACAAAATCCTTCTTATGTTTGCTAACGGACATATCAAGGAAGAAGTAGTCTTTCCATAAGAAAGCACAGTGCCTGTCTTCCCTAATATGCTGCATAAGTACCACCTAAAAAAGTGGCAGTACTCCCAGAAGTTTAAACATGCAGTTCATAGAAAATGTGGTTCACTTCCATGTTCAGAAACACAGGGCTCATTCAACGCTTGAGAACTACGAAGGCAAAAAGGGTAAGGATCAGAGCAGGACCAAGCCTGACAGAAACAACCTTTTATGCCATATGAATTGTACTGGCTCAGCCTCTCCATGCAGCCAACCTGTTATCAAGCGTTGCCAAAAATCAAACAGCCAAAATAGTATAAATCATCGGGAGAACGTATCCCGTCGAATGAATGCTGTGCAGGCCCCATAACCATAGTCCTGCCAGGACGTTGCTTGTAAAATACCAGCTATTTTAGCTTTCCATAGTGGCTTAAAAGCCTTACTGTAGTATTGACCCTTTGTTTATATGTATGCGGTTGCATGGTGTATTGTCTGTTATCCTTTGTGGCTCTCTACAGCTAGGAATATTGTTCTTCCTGGCATGTTGTTCTAGCCTTTCATAACATCTTACCAAACCTCATGAAGTTTGTCACCCTGCTACACTGTGACATAGTAAACACGTCTAGAGACTAGAGTCTAAACAAGCCTAGAGTTAGGCTCATGTCTCTGTCTATTGCCCTCATTTGGCAGCAGTCACCAAGACTTTTGGGGTTTGCTCCAATGTAATCTTAGAAGAGATACTCCATAAAATTTGGGGGTTTGTAGGTCAGCCAGATGTTTGTGAGTATCAAGGTCACTAAGGATGAATTACTACTCCGAAGTGCTACAGCTGGCTTCAGCCCTGCAAGGAATATAGGAAACAGAAAAGTTGCAAAATTTTATTTTTGTATGACCACTCAAAGACTCAAGGGTGAAAAATAAATGTGTACTATCACTTAAAAAATATTTAACCAAATCTTTAATATAAGGTGTAAAATACAGTGCAGATATTCTGGTGGGAGAGTTAGATGCCTGTCTCTAAGATGGACGCTTAAGGTGTCCCTTCCTCACTCCCTCTCCCTTACTCTTTAATCCCCATCTCATGCCATGGCACTAAGGACTTACTAAGGGAGTGACCCAATGCAAAGGATGGGCTCACACTTTATCTGTTGCAGGAATAGACCTCAGGCCTCATATTTAAATCGGTGTTTCACTTACTTCTGAAATAAGATGTTGAATCCATTTTTAAAAGACCCACTTTTCAAGACGTATCAGCCCTCAGAAATTTCCATCCTCTTCAGTAAGAAATGCTGAGAGCTTATTGCTTGGAGAAAAAATCAGGACTAAAGAACCTCAGTCTAAATTTTGGAGCATGTCTTAGACTCCAGCTCTTCAAAGATTAGCCCTTACGTTTTATCCAAACTGCAAGAGGATAGTTTTATTAATTTCAGCTGGAGGTTATTTTGTCTTTTATCTTATTTTTCAAGGCATGTGTGAGCTGAGGGAAAGACTTCAAATCTATAGCTCATCAACTTTAACAACTTTTTTTTTTTTTAAGGCAGGATTCATATAATGTAGAACACAGGACATTTATTCATTAAACTCTTCCCTGGGGTCCCAGAAACTCCAGCCTTTCTACTATATACTGGGCAGGGGGAGGAAGATCAGGCAAGACAAGGGGAAAAAATCAACCATTTTCAAGAGGACCTTATTACCTTTTAAGCCTTTTAGGGGTGTACCTATTTCATTCTGCAGTTGTTCTCATTGCTCTTTTCTGACATTGCTTTGCTGCTCAGTAAAGATAATGGCAATTATGAGATCAACTCCAGGAACCACATTATCTCCAAAATAAAAATTAACATCTTTTGACAAAGATGTTCCATGTCAATAGTGTTCTCTAATGTGCACCTAAAAATAGTAGTCCTGAGAGGTGAAATAAGATACCTTGGCTGCTTCTAGTCATACTTTCTAAGCCTGGATAAATAATTAATGGCTTTACGTCATAGTATCTACATATGAGACATCTGAATTATCTAGGATGTTGGACAGCTTAATTCAAGTGCACATATGATCCTTAAGTATTTTCTGCTTTGAAGGATCACCTGACACAGGTGATTAAGGAGCTGATGAGGCAGGTGCTCTGCTGGACCTCATACTTGCAAACAAGGAAGAATTGATTGGGAATAAGAGGGCCAGGGGAAGTCTTCACCGTGGTCACCATGAGATGGTGGAGCTCAGGATCCTGAGAGGAGGGAATGAGGCAAAAAGCAGAATCACAACCCTGGACATCAAAAGAGCAGATTTTTACCTTTCAGAGACCTGCTTGGAGGAATCCCATAGCATGTGGTCCATGACAGAAAAGAGGTCCAGGGAAGCTATTTGATTTTGAAGGATCACTTCTATGAAGCTCAAGAACAGTTTATCCCAAAGTTCATAAAATCAAGCCAAGGTAGCAGGAGGCCTGCATGGATTAACAAAGAACTCCTCATAAAACTCAAACATGAGAAGGAAGCATGCGGGAGGTGGAAGTGTGCTGGGATGGAATTAGGAAAACCAAAGCCTACCTGGAGCAGCATCTGGTAAGGGCAACAAGGAGGGATTCTACAGGTATATTAAAAGTGAAAGGAAAACTAGACAAAATGCAGGCCCAATGCTGAACGAGTCAGGAGACCGGTGACAGATTTTGTGGAAAAGTCTGAAGTACTCAATGTCTTGGTCTTTACTAATAAGGCCTGGTTTCAGGAATCTCAGGCCTCTAAGATGCATGGTAAAGTCTGAAGCAATCATGATTTACCCTTAGGGAAGATGGTACAGTTACCTACAGTTAAATACACCGGTTAAGGTGTATTTAAAAAATCTAGGCATACACAACTCCCTGGTGCCGGATGGGATGCACCCATAAGAGCTGAGTGAGCTGGCGAATGTCATTGCAAGGCCACACTTGATTCTCTTTGAAAGATCATAGTGACCGGGAGAGGTTTCTAAGGACTGGATGGAAGCAAAGCCCCCATCTTCATGAAGGGCTAGAAGGAGGGTTTGGGGAACTACAGAACTATGGGGCTCATCTTGATCTCGAAGAACTTGATAGAGCAACTAATCCCGGAAGCTATTTCCAAACACACGATGGACAAAAAAGTGACTAGGAGTAGTCAGTATGGATTCATGAAGGGGAAATCATACTTAATCAACCTGATAGGCTTCTATGACAACAACTAACTCAGTGGGTAAGGTTAGACCATTAGATATTGTTTATCTTGAGTTTGCAAGGCTTTGAATATTCTTTCCCAAAAATTCCTCATAGAAAATCTGATGAATTATGAGCTAGATAAATAGACAGTGAGCTGAACTGAAAACTGGAAGAACTTCAAGGCCCAAAGGGTTATGAACAGCAGCTCAAAATCCATCTGGAAGCCGATCACTAGGGGTGTACCGCAAGTGTTGATTAGTGACCTGGATGATGGCGCAGAATGCACAGAATGTCAACAGATCTACAGATGATCTAAAATTTTAAGGAGAGATTGGATGTGCTGTCATCCAGAGGGATCTTGAAAAGTTGGAGAAATGGCCCAACAGGAATTCATGAAGTACAACAAAGGGAAGTACCAGGTCCTGTACCCACTGAGGAATAACTCTATGTGCCAGTACACACCAGGAGCCTACCAGCTGGCAGGCAGCTTTGCAGAAAAGGACTTGGGCATCCTGGTGGACTGCAAGTTCAACATGAGCTAATATTGTGTGCCCTGGAGGCAAAGTAAGTTAACAACGTCCTGGGTTGTTTGGAAGAGTATTGCCAGCATGTTAAGGGAGGTGATGTTTCCCCTCAGTTCAGTACTGGTGAGGCCACATGTGGAGCTCTAGGTTCAAATGTGGGCTTATCAGTACAAAAGCAGGGGTTCTGGGAGGTTCTGGAGTGAGTCCAGCGAAGACCCACAAAGATTAAAGGGCTGGAGCATCTGTCAGATGAGGAGAGGCTGAGATCTGGGACTGTTCAGCATGGAGAAGTGAAAGCTCATGGGAGATCTGATTGAAGTGTATAAATACCTGATGAGAAGGTGTAAAGAAGATAGAGCCAGTCTCCTCTTAGTGGTGTCCAGTGACCAAAAAAAAAAAAAAAAAAGATACAGTGGGCACAAACTGAATTTCCAGTCAAATTTAAGAAAAAACATTTTTTACTGTGACGGAAATTGAACATTGGAACAGGTTGTTCAGAGTGGCAGTGGAGTCTCCATTCTTGGAGACATTAAAAATCTGTCTGGAGATGGCCCTGGGCAACCTGCTGTAGCTGACCCTCTTTTGAGTAGGGATGTCCAGCTGGACAGGTTCTAAAGCTTCCCTCCAAACTCAACTATTCTGTGATTTTCTGATTATTATATGTAAAATCTCTCTAGTTGGAGTTCATATTGTACACAGATAAAAGGGAGTGCTAAAGCAGACTGCAGAGGACCGCTTGCCTTTCAGTAAAACCCAGGAAAACTTGTTGTTTGTCTTCTTCTTTGCTCTCTTCTTGGTTTTTCTCTTCTTCTCAGTTATTCAGTTGAGAAAAGTTTCTGGCTTATATTGATTGCTCAGCTCCCTGTCTCCCAGAAGATCCCACATTTGAGTACTTGTCTTCCATTTTGTTATTTTTGATCGATTTGAATAGAAGCTGACCCTGCTCCTGAAGTGTTTGGTAGGAACTGAGACAATAGCTTCAATCAAATCCAGCTTGAGACATTAAGTTGTAGGCTGTTTACCATAATGGGGTGTGAGGGGTGTTTAGATCCCTAATAGTAAAACTCCTTCACAGACATTAACTGTTGGAATGACACCATGTACAGAAACTGCCTTTTTGAGGATAACAGTTATAAACACTTACTTAAATGCCTTTCAAGCTGTAGCTGTACCTTCCTTTACTCTGTGCTGTATCGTATGTGGAGAGAACTTTAATTAGCATCTATACATACCTCATGAGCAAATAACATCACAGCTTCAAGTAACTGTTCATTACAGTTGGAGTTGTCTGTAGCAAACCCACAGACTCTAGAAGAAAGTGGTTTTTCAGGAAAAGCTTTCTTGTCTAGATCTGATTATTCATTTTTGAGAAAACTTTTATACTTCAGTAGGTGTTCTGCCCTTTTATTTTTCTGAATCTCTTTTGCAATCAAATAATAAAACAAAAAATGGTGATTCCCTTGTGTTTTACAATCTCATTGACCAAAGTGTAATGCATTCCTTTTTCCCCAAACCATTTAAAAGGCAGGTAATTTGAACAATTCTAGCATCTTCCTTGCTTTTGTATTCACACAGTATAAACTAAAATTATGCACAAGATTCATCAAAGCTGAGCTGTGCTGCTAAGTGTGTAACTCAGATACAGAATGAGCCATTTAAAGAAGTTATTGATGCCAACATTAAATTTACAATTATTCATAAAGGAAAACCATTTGAAGAATTCCCCATGCTGCAAGTACACAAAATACTTTGCTACGCATAAGAAGTTACATTTATTAATAGTCCTTTTTGCCAGAATCTCATTTCACCAAAGGAAACTTCATCCTCCAATGGGAATAAGAATCACAAGAACGTCATAGATGCTACAAGTTTATTCACCATAACAAAAAAAAAAAAAAAAAAAGACAGCCAACTATCTCAAAACAATGATGTTTCAAAGTAGGTAGCTGTCAAAATGTAGGACACAAGAAAACTTAGATACAAGAAATAATTGTAATTGTTGTTGTAATTAATGAACATTTTTAACTCCACTTTTTTTTTTTTCCTCGAGTTCTTGCAGGACTGCATCAAACAAAGCTTCAGATTGTATCATGCAATCCGTAAACAGTTTGTGGACACTCCGAAACATGACATCTGCTTTTAGATGAGAATTGGCTTTTTACCTTTTGAAAGAGAGTCCCCTGGAGATCTTCTTGAGTTTTATGCACATAAATTCATATTCCTGGCTAAGATCATGACATGGATGACGATCAGAGACATGAGTTTTTCCTTTTCCGACTTCTGCTGTAGAAGATCTAAGTGAAGAGAGTCAGTTGGTCCCTCATATGTGCCATATTCACACCCTCCTTTCCTGCAATTATCAGCACTAGAACTTGTCAGGACAAGCAGTTACCTGTGAGGATCACATAAAGAGGAGCTTGAGACCAGCTGAATGCCAGCAAAAGCAGCCCTGAACTTTTGGTAGGCTTTTCTAGAACCAGGTGCCTGGTATTAGCAGGGCATGGCAGGGTATAAGGTGTATGTGGCAGATGCATCAAGCAGGGTATCTCAGCACAAAAAGGAAAGCCTAAGGTCTGGGAAACTCTATGTCATCCATGGTTTCAGAGTGAGTCTTGCCTACGGGACCATTTTAGAGTTCATGACCACAAAATTCCAGAGGCTGTGACTGAGCCTCAGACAGGCTGTGAACCAGCTGCCAGGCATGTGAAAATCTGGCTCTGCTGAGAGCTGTGAGGCAGGATCTCAAATGTCCCAGGTGACAAGACTGGAACCCCACCTTTCTGAATTTCCACGGTCCGTAAAAGCAGGCAGGGGTCAGGACCTAAAATCCTCAGAAAAGGACTCCAAAGTTTATGGCTTGGGATACGACAAAAAAAATTCAGAACTATAAAAGGGCACCTCTGTATAATTAGAACATCCTTTTCAATATGTTTTTACATCATTTAGAGACACACTTTTACTTAGAAGAATATGGTTCAGTGGTTTTGAAGTCATCTTCTTTGAGTCCCTGATTGTGGAAAATATGTTTTAAAATTGCATACGTCGGAAAAACTCAGAACTAATGAATAGAATAGAATAATAAAACAAAATCTGACATTTGGCTACCTCTGGGTATGGCTTGTTGCCAACATAGGCAGTAAATAGCCCTAGCCCATGGACTGATTTTCTGTTAGTGGTTAGAGTCCTTTAAGCAAGCTGGTAGAGCACATATTCCAGTTTAGCTTCATCTGAAGGGAATACATTTCTGTAGTTGGAGACCTCACCATGCTGTAAAGCACTGGGGGTGGGGACCAAGTTTTTCACATCAAACCACACTCCTGGTCGGGATTAAAACTCTAATGCAGATGCACCAAGAGGCAGTTCAGGGCTTCAGATATGTTCCATTACATCAGGAACTGCTACTTTTATCTGGTTTCAGACTAGCCAGTCTGCAGTTAGGTGGACCATGACACACTGAAGCTGACCTTCATGGCTCTAACTTGGGTCTTAGGGTGCCTGTGACCTAAAAAGTTGATTCCACATGCTCTATTTTCCCTAACTTGTGTTTATAGTGGTATTCTTAGTTCAATAGTAGTACTGTCAGGCTATGGATCAATTCTCTGCTTTTACATTAAACGTATATTTTCTTTCTTCTTGCACTGTTATCTCCATAACGACTCATTCTTAGCCTATTCCAGGATTTAGACAGACTGCTTAGAGGGAGGTCAAACAGACTTTTATTTTGCCAGGGATGTCCATTTTATTTACTGTCTAATGCAAAATTAAGACACAGTTTTTTACTCCAACATCAGTTTTACTCACCAAGCCAGGCTGTTCTAAGACCTCCGTGCAAAGGACTCGCATGGGCCAGTGAAGATGAATATGGCAGAGCAGGCATATGAATTCAGCTTCTCACAGCAGATGGATGTCTTAACTACTGACTCTTCTGAAATGAACGAACTCGGTTCTCTTCTTCTACCCTCTCTCTCTGGAAATTAAAATCTGGACCTGTGAAATTTTTTCCAATTAAAGTTTCAATGATTTTGGCATGTTCTAACAAAACCATTGCATCAAAAATGCCTTATACATAATTGGTTGAGCCAACAGATGTCACTTTATGGCTTAAGCTCTCCTGAGCACTAAGGATCAGAAAGTGGCATTTTTAATAAAAGAGCCTTTTCTGTCAGTAAACCCCAGACATGACCAGTAGATAGATTAATGTCTGTGTGCATCCAAGTTGCCCACAGATGGTAGAATAATCTTGGACGGGTTTTCTTGGACAATGACTTGAGATTTTCTTCATAAAACATCTTTCTAAAAGCCATTAAGATCTGTCAGATTAAAATAAAATCTCCAATGCCTTGAGGAGTCAGAAAAACAAAAATTATATAATTCATTCCTATTTATATGAGGCAAGCTCAACGCTAACTTCGTTTTCAAAATATAACCAGTAGCTAATTTTCCAGTAACCACTCTCATAGGCACTTACTGAAATTCCATTGTTTAATAACCATTACGTTTCCAAGATAGGTTTTTTCAACAGTTTCAGTTATCTTACCGCACTTTCAAACCAATCTTGATCCAAACCTAAAATTCAATAAATAATACATTATCTCCAAGGACAAGTTTGGCTACTTGATGTCATAATTTTGAGACATTTCACTTAAGTTTTGGAAGCAAAAGAGGGTACCCTGCTTCTCATTGTCTTTGAGTAGATATTTAGCCTATTGTACAGCCATGTGTACAGTCATTCACCTAGGGATTTCAATTTTCGATTCTCAATTTTCCATTTTCGATTTTGGCTATTTCTACACAGGCTATGTGCCAATTCAACCTCGTTCTATTTGCATCCATGTGATATGATTTTTCATGCTTACTGCATGTAAGTGTGTTCCCATAGTGGAGTAATTTTTATAGGGCTAACAATGGCGCTATATTCAACTGAGCTGAGAGCCGGGGAAGGGAAAAATCTCCATGGTTGTTATACTTGCCAGACATGCCAAGGAATTTGTTCTAAAATCTAAATTAATTTACATAAAACACATCTTTCCCTCCTATTTTTTGTGATCAACATTAGATTATTTGTTACACTCAGTTGTCTGGTGTCACTGGCAACATGCCAACGTCAGATAGTGGCTATGCTTCTAGTAGAAGGAAGTTTGGTAACTTTGACACATTTCCTCTGGTTGCCTTTAGTAGAATTACAGGCTAGTATGGTCAGAGCAAGCAATGAGCTGTGATACATTTTCTCAAAGACTTTGATATCTTTCCACAGGCAGAATGTGAGGTAGTAGATGTCTTTTGCATGTATATGTATATATGAAATGCATGTTGTCTTATTTGCATGGATATATATTAGACTGTATACACAGATCAAAATTGTTCGGAACTTTGTGAAAGCCTCTGAGAAAAGGTAAAGACAGTTAGAGAAGTTGGAACAATTTTCTAATGTAAGTTGAAAAAACGTCATATAACCTGAGGAGCATGGCTCAAAATACTTAGAGGGTCTGCACTCAAGCAGGAGAATTTTAGTGATCCTAAGGCTTCTATCACTGAGACAGACAACACATTCAGAGGAGTCTTCAGAGAACTTTAACATGTATAAGACTCCCAGGAAATAAAAACCCCTCGCCACCTCTCATTCTGGTTGTCCATAGGGAGGGACAGGAAGATGAAGATCAGAATGACCTTCAGTGTTTGTTGTTGTGCAGTGTTGTGCAGTGTTTGCAGTTTCACTTGGTGTGTGAGAGTGACCAAGATCCTCTTCTCACCTTGGTTCCCCCCACCTGCAGTTCATCCAACCAGGAGGACATTTTCCCTTCTGGGATGGGGTTTTATTTCCTCTTAAAATTCTAACCTAGATGAAAAAAATTTCCCTTCAAAAGTTCAGTCAAAATCAATGCCCTTCACTAAAAAGTAATTTCAGCTTCAATGAACTGTGGGGTTTTGGGCTTTTTTTTTTTCTTAGGGAGAAACATTGGGTTGAAAAATGAACAGTCAGCTCTAGATCATATTACTTCGAAGTCCCAACACAGTCATGTAGGGCTCGTAAGCTAATTGCTCATAAAGCTAAACACTTCTTTACATGTTCAACTGCCATGTCCTTCACCAGACTTCAAAAGAAGGGGCTTGGAACTGAAGATGGCCTCTAAACTCTTAGACCCTTCATTCTATATTCAGATTTCTTTTACAGTCTGCACCGGAGAGTTACTACATTTCTCCAGTTGACAGGGAAGATTGAGCCAAAGTCTCCTCCTTCTCTTGATTTACAGGAATATAATTAATTCTCAAGTCAGCTGAGCTAAAAATGGTGTAAACAAGAGGAAGAACCAGGCCCCCAGGAACAGAAGTACTGCAGGAGCAGTCATCACTTAAAACATGGCAACATTTCAGAAAAACACTGCAGATGCTTTGGCTCTGTCCCTCATCCAAGCTGAGCATTGCTTTTTGCTGCTGTACTTTGCTCATTTCTACCAAGTCTCTTTAGGCATTCATGCTAATACCTTGTACTTGATATCAGATGAGTGTTTTATAATTAAGCACACATACATGAAATACCCCAAACTATATTAAGCTTAAACACATTTTCAAAAAGTTGTAAAATACTCTTGCCAGATTCTATACTCTCAAATGGATTAATCTGAAAAACAACTGGGACTCAATTTAGACCTTCCTGGCAGCAAGCAAGAGAAACGTCAAGCTCAATATTTTACTTTATTGAAGACCCTCTTAGGAGTCCATCAGAAAGAACTCTATCTGCCTGGTAGCCAGAGATCAGTGGGAGGTAATATTTAGTTTATTAATGTGGCTTTGATTTTTTTTCACACTGTTGATGAATAGTAGTAAACTAAGACCTTGCTCCAATTTCCCGTTTTCCCTTTCTACAAAAAAGACGATGAAACATAGATAAAGTTAACAAGATCTTGCGTAATATCAAAGTGCATTCAGTAGGTCCCAAGTTATCCAGATACATAGTTTATTTGTACACTACAATGTCTGAATTAAAATATATACACAGAAAATGAACACAATTTAAGAGACACTGTGCTGAAGTCAAGGTTAATTTTGAAACAACCCTTCAGTTTCAAGGCAACTGTAGGGATTAGTAAGTGCCTGTGTTGCATAGAAGAGTGCCTTTCACTGGTACTTGACAGCACAGGTAAACCATCATAGAGTTCTGATCATAAATAAACTGCAGCTTAGTTAGTAACAATGGATTTCAAAATTGAAAGGAACCAAAGCAAAATGCAGAAAATTTTTCCCCTGTTTTCTTCTCAATAAATCAGAACGAATTACAGATGCAGGCATGGATGCTGTCTTAAGTGTCATGATTCGTGTCTTCCAGTATATTACATTTGATTTATAGTATTATTTGTGGGGTTTAAGATTGTGTTGCTGGGTAGTGAGAATATGTTGGGGCTAAAACAGCTGACTGGGGTAAAACTCACATGAAATAAATACTCAGAGCTCGAGAAACAGTAGAAAGTAAAAATCCAATGGCAGTAAGATAGGAACTCTTAACTAATACTCTATTGCAATGAATCGCATATGGAGCTTTTTATTTCCATCGGTGACTTCAGTGGGGCTCTCATGTGAGTAACTGCTATCGGTAGAGGTGTAAACAGTTCACAGTCCATTCCACGTAATTAAAAAGCTAGCAGGCAGGCAGCTAGTGTTGTAGAAAAATCTTTACACCGATGCTCTGGCCTTCAGCAGTGAGGTACTTCACAGATAACGTGTGAATTGCACAAATATCCAGACCACGCAGATTACGTTTCCTGCATCTTGTTGCAGCATGCACTTCACACTAAGTAAGGGTTTAGCTGGGATTTGTTTTACGTTTTTATGAAGGACAAAGTGAGAAAGAGTATTGGTCCTGAGGGAGAATCTTCAAAACATCACTGATTGCAGTAACAAATGGGAACTCAGAACACAGTCTCCGGTAGCACAAGCAAGAAGAGGCCAAGAAGAGCCTGAACAGAGGCAGTGGTGTATATGTCAGCATCTGTGGGAAAGTAAACCAGCTATGCAAAGGTTTTGGGTTTTGCAATGATCTCAATAAACGGGGAACTCATCTCAACAAGATTAGAAGAGACAATACACATACAATCAAGTGAAGCAGAAATAATCACTAACCCAGGATTTTAGAAAAAGAGACATTACTGTACAAAAAGTTTACAGGAGCAGAGCAGTTGGTCATGGTGGATATTTAATATTATCTTACCACACAAAGGCACTTGAAAAACCCTCATGAATATGTGATCTGTAATGATAAGGAAGAGAAAATATTAATTTGAATTTTATTGATGTGGCCAAGTCTAACCAATATAAGCTCGCTTCCATCCTTCCCTTAGTCTCGAGGAAAGCAGAAGTTCAGAAAAAAATATAGTTGCAATGATTTACTGACTCACTGATAACTTAAGAGGATGTTAGGAGAACTTATGGGTTTTGTCTCAAAACTAGGAAACAACAATTAGACTGTGCAATATAAGCATCTACATCTAAGAGCAATCACTTTATCACATACAATAATCATGGGGAAAAAAAAAACACTTAGGAAAGGTGGTGCAAAATCTGCCCTCTGCTTCGAGAAGTGGTGTGCCCATTTAAACAACTGGATTATACCCAAGGGACAAGTGTGATCCTAACTTTTTTTTTTCTTAATAATAGGGGGGATACTGTTCGAACTACCAAGGTCTAGATGTTGAAAGTCTACTTTTAGTCGTAATGTGGAACTCCTTTTTCAATGATATTTTTAGGATTGTTTTATTCCTTCCTCTGTTTTGTGGGGGCTGCTATAAGACATCTGTTACTTAAAATGGCTGCTTTCCTTATTACATATTGGTAGCTCTAATAAAATTGTGTTTATCCACAGATATATAAAACAAACAGCATTTTTCTGGTATTTATATATAGTATTTACAAAAAAGGTTTCTAGTGTGGAAGTCAATCCAACCTAATCACAGATTTTCTGTCACATTTACCTTCGTACCAGGACTCGTATCCATCTAGGAAATTATTTCTTGTGGAGATACAGGGCCAAATTCTCCTGTCAGTTACACCAGTATGCACTTGGAGTGACTCCAAATTAGCTAAAAATCAACAGAGGTAGCTTAATATGTTCTGGTGTAAATCAGAAGAGGATTTGCCTTCTGATCTTTCGATAATTATTCAAGAGTAAACAGCACTCAGTTGCATCACAGGAGAGCACTGGAATGTGAAATATTGTAAAACTGCAAATACACTGCAACAATAAAATTAGGGAATTCAGTATAAAATGCCCCTTCTTTACTGTTCCATCCATCGTCATTTCTTGCAGAATACTCTTTAGACGATTGATCTGCACCTAGGACACCCACAGGATGTTGGTTTATTATGTTTGGTATCTTGTAACTGCTAGTGCATTATGAGATAAGAGTTTGTAGCAACACATGGCAATAGGGGATCTGTACGCCCATGCTTCATTACTTCTTGACCTTTCAGATGATACCCAATTGAAAAAGGATCAGTTCTTACATCTGGCAAAAGCCTAATTTACTAATATGCTGTCCTCCTGAGTCACTGCTGTAATACGTCTGCTGAACTTCTTCTATATCTTGACCCCTGTTAGTTCATTGTTGCTCAGTTATTTACTTTAGACATGCATGCATGAATAACCTGGGGGTTACTTTCGAGCCACAAAATTTGGGGTTGAGGGGTGAACGGATTTTACATTTGAAGTGCTCCACACGAGACCAAACCAATGATGGATCTTTAACCCAAAATTCTCAAGGCAGTCATTTACCAAAAAAATAATAATATAAAAAAAACCAAACAAACCCCACAACAGAACAGACAAACAAATATTTCTCACACGCTGCCAAGAAATTTAACTTTGGCTCGGAGCTCTCAGTATGTTAATTAGGTCATTGCTTCAGAGTCTTCTTCCTGCAGTACCTTCAGAAGGAGCTGTTCCACTTCCCACCTGCCTCCTCAACTCTCTGACCCCACACTGTGTTTGTCGCTGCCATTCAAGGGGGTTTTCTGAACTGGACCAGGGACGGGGGATGAACCCTGGTTTGAACCCTAGTTAGAAATGCCTCTTTTCAGTTAATATTTTCCTCTGTTATTTTAACTCATCTCAGTTTTTGAGATCTAGTTCACCACTTAAGCTACAGAAATGACTGGACAGAGGTGAGGATATGGGTGGAAAAACACAGGGTTGTGGCAATGTCAGTCCATGTTGGCTCAAACTGACAGTGGCCACAAGATAGTGTTTCATAGAAAACATATGTAATGGCAACAAAAGAAACTCTTTTTTAAAAAAATAAATGTCATCATGTGACCACATATAATGTTTTTTCTTCATTATTAGCCATCTGCTTCTTCTAAAAGTTACTCCTATGAAAGCTTGAAACTATTACCACCACATTTCACTTCTGGAATCGATTCATTCTCACAGGTTTTTGTTATACATGTAAGAGAAACAGAGTAGCATCCTATCTTCGAGTATCTGGAATACTGAAACACATAGTATAAGAAATTATCATACAGAAGTGTTGCATGCATAGGAAGGACTCCAGTGAAGAGTATCACCTTAGGTCTTCCTTTGTTCGTTTTTTTCCTTGACCATTTTTAAGGGTGGGATTTTTCACAACTGGCCAGTAAGGTATGAACTCAATTTCTTTTTCAAAAACTTGTGCTTGAGTGACTGTCCCCGTGGTCTCCTGTACAGCTGGTTTCTGTGCACGTGCACATGGAGTCTGATCAGGTCCTCAGCAAGCAACATTATCAGACATGAGCTCTACCATCGGATTTGAAAGGTTTACTCTGCTTGGGTTTCTTATATGGAATTTAGTCAGTTTTGCCTGAGTAAACCGGGAGAACAACAACAGATGGGCAGGAAATAGGCCTCTCAGAGTCAGAATTCACTTTATGAGTGCTAATTACCAATATATAAATTACCATTTGACTTCTAACCTAGGACTGTTCCTTCCAGAATTAAGAGAGGGCAAGTCCCAGGTTAGCCACCATCACAGTTCAGAACATCTTTTTATTTGTAGGGTGAAACCAAGACGACAGAGAGGACAGAAGCATTAGCCCCCTGTTAGTGCCAGCTATTCTGCCACACATTCCCATGTGCAATTGCACAGTCGTTCTAAATGGATATATTTTGTGTAATGTGTTGTTTCAATCAGCAGGCAAGGTGGGCTCCTTGAGAAAGAACACTCTTCCCTAGAAGGCATCCTTAGTGTGCACACAATGTCGTTATCCTGAAATGTTTTCTACACAATTTATTTTAATTTTGTACTGCAAGAATCTTATTGTGCCAGTCACTGTCCAAAATGCATGATGTTTTCCCCTTCCTCACAACCCAGGGATGGTCCTTGCCTTAGAAGCAAGGCCTGCGCACCCCTGATCATATTTAGATTGTTAACACCATTTCCTTCAGTACATACTCTGAAAACACCTAGACTTCTTGCTTTGAAAAGTGTGACTCAGATAAAAAACATCAAAACCATGTCCATCCGTGCTTTGGCAACAGTTCTGTGCTTAACAGTGTTCACTGGCAAATTCCCCGACATCTCCAAAGCCAGATGAGACAAGTCTGGATTTCCCACAAGAAGAAGGATTTCCCAAAAGCCCGCTCAGGTAAGGAAGGCATCCTGCATTCAGTAGTCACCCACTCCCAAGGCTTTAAAAAAAATAGAGAGAGAGAAAAAAATTGAGTTCATAATGTACTAGCCAGTTGTGAAAAATCACACCCTTAAAAATGGGCAAAGAACAAGGCAGCTTCCTCAAGACAGGTTGAAAATATTACGGGAATGATTTCTTGTCATTTGCAAAAGCAGGTTGTGCCTTCTGTCTTCATGTCTCATTCACACAGATGTTCACCACCCATTTCAGCAGCACCACCTACATTCCACGCAAAGCTGACATCCTATGGGTAATAGCTAAAAATTGACTACATTAAAATAAAGAACTGTGAATGCTAACTGCAAAAAAAAAAAAAAATGGGAAGAAATCCCAAGGTATTTAAAATTTTCTGAACAAATTGTACTGGGATTCTTGCATGCCAAAGCTTGTAAGTTGGCAGCACAAAAGCTATAGTCCAGGAACAAATGATGAACATCCCTATCAACTATTTCTCTTTGTTTGGGATCCATGAAAGCAAAGTTAGTAGAAAGGAATGAAAGTGAAGCCCACACAGGAAAGAATATGCTGAACTGGTTCTACAGGAAAAAAAAAGGGTGCCTCATGTATTCTTAGACAAGTGTGGTAGTCTATTATCGTAAGCATTGCCATTTCACGGAGATGGAGACCACACATTTAATTCTTTTCTATAGGTTTTTTAAAAGGTGGCTTCAAGCTACTCTCTGAGGAGCGGAGCTGGTTAATTGTAGCCCTGCTGGATTACACATATCACAAAGGGCTCAACAAGAGCTAAATAAAGAGAGTTTAATCAGATCTGGAAAAGATGGTTTTTAATGGAAGTGAATTCTGCAGAGGATGATAATCATTAAAACTGAGGAGTTAATCAAAAATCCTAAAACAAGTAGGGAAATTTGAAGCATCCAGGAAACATCATCCCTCCTCCAACTCAGATCCTCTTAAAAAGTAGGTGAAAGAAAAGAAAAAAAAAGGAGCAAAATTAATAAAATATTTCAAAAAGAAACCACAAAATGGTCATTTCTCAGTCACCTCCTCAGCCACAGAAAAGGGGAAGTCTCTGACTCCTGAGTTGGAATCGCGGGACAGGTTATTGCATGGTGATTACTTTGAGACGGTGATTAAAGGAGTAATTTAAAACACTAGGATTACTAAAGGAAAGGGGAAGTTAAAACTGCCTTGGGAAAATTATTCCACATCCTCTACAAAGAAGGAAAATAACCTATCCTTGAATGCCACTCTGGAGGACATAATTAAAGAGGAATGAGAACTCCCTAACAAAGGAAAGTGTTTTAATGGGGCAATACGTGAAACACTGTGCCGCAGAAAGAGAAAAGCCGGAGCGCGTGGGTGTTGGGGAGGGGGTGGTTTCAGTACAAGCTCCAAAGGCAAGCTGTGGCCCTAGCAAATGAGGCAGCAAGTCCTTCTAGGGTAATATCACTGCCCTATATGCCCCTTTAATAAGGAAGTGGAAGGCACTTCTGAGACTAAATGATGAAACTGCAGCTGCTTCTTTGCTGACACCCTTCTTAGCCACCTGCTTTGCCAAGACGATTTTAGCACAGCATCATGAGATAAAAGAATGAGCCTGTGCTAAGCTTAAACATGCCAAGTCACTAAAATGTAAAATATTTTTGTCCTTAATTACCAGTACTAATGGCTTCCTGTCTTTTACAGGCCCTATTGCTTTGATTTTTTAACCTTGGTTTTCAACCTTGTCCAGCTGGGCACACAAACCGGTCTGAATTCAGTATTGACCCTGCTTGGAGCAGGAGGTTGGACTGATGAGGTCCTTCCCTACCTGAATGACCATGACTATATATCTGTCTGAGTAAGGTCTCTGGAAAGTGAATGGTCTATGACAGGGAGTCACTTTATAACGCTGATTTTAGACAAGCTCTATAATAAGGTAGAAGACACAATGCTCTTACCATCTTTTAAGTGTTGTTCAAAACACAGAGAAATACACTTTGGATATGGTCAAGTCATGTATTTTGGAAAACATTTGGATTAAACAAAACAAAGGCGGCAGATTTCTTTTTCATTTCCTCAGACAGCAACAAAAATAGAAGGAAAAGACAAATTCTTACAAGGTTGTGAAATGACACCTAATTTAGAAAAAATATCCTTAAAATTGATGTCTTGTGTCTTGAAGCGGTAGCCCCAAATACCACAAAGGCTAATGTAAATCCTATATTACTAGTTTTAGGGTTTTTTTGACCCTGCAAGTATATCATGTACCTCATAGCTGGTTACAACCTGCATTTATTGTAGATGACTGTCATATCACTATTTAAGATAATAATTTTCAGGCTGCAGTCTGAAACATCAAGTCTTGGGCCACAATAACTGACATAATGGCATCTCATCTTCATAATAAGATATTTTTTTTAAGCTGCATACCTTATCAACCCATCCAGCAGGCAATAGCTTTCATCAAAGAATTTAAACTTGCAGCCACGGCCTTACTCAGTTGCTTGGGAGCCCAAGCATTGCGTGATTGCTTACTGTAAAGGCACGTTCTGCAAGACACTACACTTTTCAAATTGTCTTGCAGTCACCTGTAGAGTACCTTCTGAAAATCAAGTTTGTTCATCGAGCAATATCTCTACTGTCATTGGGTTCCGCTCCTGCTTGATGTAGGTATGAGGGAGCAAATACTTTGCTTTCGCTGTATTCTCCATACAGACAACTCATCTTCAGACCATCTGTCAGCAGCCACATTAAAAATACGAGGCTGGGAGCTCCCAAATGCAGTGGCACCTTCATTGGCGCCTTCAGTGCTCGGCCTGGCAGCACTGGCCAAGCACCTGCTTTTGCCTCCCTGCCACTATTCACAGAGACAGCACTGTTCCTCTTGCTCCATCTTCTTTAATTAAAACTCAAAGGTTTTCTTTTCATCTGTAAAGTTCATTCACTTAAACTGCAAATGCTCCTCCTGTTCTCCCCCTAACAACCTGTTCAGCTGGAGGAACCTCGCTGATTTCCACATCTACCATACCTCCTAATTGCCCTCCCCTCTGATTCATGCCACACATTGCACACATCACCTGCCCACACTAGACCCTCTACCCTATGCCCTTTGCCACCATGAATCTGCCCACCAGGCAACCCTCCATCCTTCCCCACACCCTGCCCTTCTTTTCCCCTTGTTTTCTTCCCATGTACTTCATGGTGCACAGATGCAAAGCCTCCACCCCAAAATGGGACCCCATCTTGGCACACACTTAGAACACACGCACACGCACGCACCAGTGCTGTGCTCTGTGCCAGCCCAGCTTCCCAGTTGCCTGCGTGAGCCACGTGTCCCAGCTCCCAAGCAAAGCATCAGGGCAAGTACGAGAGCTGCTGCTTCTTCTAGACCAAAGTGTGGGGTGTCAGTGATAACCTAGGCATCTTCAGGTGGTCAGGCTCACATAACAATCTGCACCAGGGCCAAAAACTACTTCCAGTACCCAACAGTGGAAACAGAAATGGCACGGCTACCTCCCTTTACACTTAACCCAGCGTGAAACTCTCTGTTTCAGCCCTTTATATCCATGGTATACACAGAATACCAGCATAAGACACAGACTCATCTCTTGAAGACACTATAAAACAGCCACTGTTTAGTATTTTGTCCTTTAACAAATAAATTGAAATTACAGCACCTTTAGCATCATTTGACAGGAAAGGCCTCATATGCACAGCCTATAAACCCCAGTCACTTATCCAACATGTATATGCATGGGTCATTATCTTTCCTGTATTTCAAACCAACACTTTGCAGGAGAGCATCAATTTTTTAGAAAACATTTTACAGAGGTCCTGTATTTAAACCCTGAACTTTAAGCTTAATGGCTACCTCAATCACGTTTGTAGAAGGAATATCTTCTTACTCAGCATTCAAAAACACAAAGTTCATACAGATCTGCAAGAAAGCATTTTAAAACTGCTTATGGCCTCTTAACCAGCTACATTTTCTTCCTACACATAGACATTTGCAGAATGAAAATATTAGTTATACACCTGCATCAGATCTAAGAGACACAGGTACGAAAGGCACGCTCCCGTGTTTTATTGCCATTTATACCCACCCACACATACACACGGCAGCACAGTTAATTTTTAAACTATTGTGTGTCTTATAGTACAGCTGTCTAAATAAAACTGGGATGCAAACTATTTTCTTAGCTGGTATTCAAATACTTCAGTCCTTTCACAGATTTTCCTGCTAAATCCTTCTGCAGTTGAATACCAGCTAACTAATATTTGGCTCAGTCTTCCCGCATTCAAGCTGCCCACATTCAGAATGTCTGCAGTATTTCCTCCCACCTTCACCTCCTGCTACTGTCTCGTGGATCAGTATTGCCACATTACCCATGTTTCTTCTGAGGGTTTCTCTTCCCCTCTTGTTTTACCTCCCTGCACAGGACCCTCCACAGCACTGCCCACATTGCCGGGACGATAACCACTGTCCTGCTTTTATTGGCAATTACCAAGCCTGACTTTAAGCTCTGAGCAGATGGAGTTGACAGCATATAGCCAACATTTTTTTTGGTGACTACTTATTGCTGTCCTACTTTCCTTGGACTTAAAAAAAAAAAAAAGCAAACAAGCTGTATCTCAAAATAAACCAGTTCACCCAAAACTGGTAAAAATAAGTGTGGTAGACATAACTTAGAATTTTCCAGGGGAGATTTTTTTTTATATTTTTTTTTGCTAAATGACAATGTTCAAATTAAAATGAATTGGTTTTAATTAAGTTTCAAAAAAAAATATCAAAACTCAGTCAGCAAAGAATATATGCTAAAGTATAAGGCATCGAGAACCTCTTCCCTTTCAGAATATTTAAGCTTCAGGTGTTTTTGTTTCTCCCTCTATTTTTTTTTCTTCTATTTTTGGAAAATTGAGAGGAAAGGAAAGGGTAAAATGCTGACAGATAAAGTAGAAGGAAGATAATATTCACAGGACTCTTGAATAGTAAAATTCTAAAGAAGTGTGTATGTTAAAAATTGGTAGTTCATTGTTAGCCCAAGGATTCAAATGGCTGGTTTTAGGATTTAGGAGGGAGGGTGGTTCAGGTATCTTGAACAGCTCTAGGTCTTAGTTGTGGGATACCATGCTGTATCTTAATCTCTAAAACTCTACTAGCGTTGCCCGTGTCAGTCTGTAGTAGCCATCCCAGATTACTACACTGCAATTGATTTTTACACACTTTTGGCATGAACACAGTTGACTGCTTTACCAGGAGCTTTGCAGCAGTATGAAAAGATTTGAAAGGACCTGTGGAAGCACTGGGACTTGCAAACATGAGCAAGGTTTGATTGCAAGTTAGTTCACTTTCATTCTATATGAAACCAACCATTTCTGGTTCTCTTTGTATGGCAGCAGATATGTCTTTTATTGTGGATCAACTCCAAGCAGGAAGAGCTAGCATCTTCTGATACATGGGAAATAAATAATTAAGTGGTGATCCTCCTTCTTCCTCTCACCGTGAGACCCTCACTCATACACTAACTACCCCTTGACCATTACTTTCTGCCAGAGACTTGAGCTGTTATCAACACCTAACTTTGATATGCAAATACACCCGTGTAGATGGCATACAAATAGCATCTTAATCTCCACAGAAGATAGCAATATATCAGATACACCTCTGTAGTCTGTTTAGGGTTTTCTTCATCATGGTCACATTTGTCTCCATGCAAGTAGTGACCTAGTTCTTTTCAAAATATGGTCACCCATTCAACAAATTTGGAGGGACAAATTCTGGCAAAGAAAAAATCATCTATCTCACCAAGCTCTCCTCTTAAAAATAAATAATAATTGATACCACAAAGCAAAGTCTCTCAAAGTCTGTGTTTTAAATCCTGGGGTGCAGTTCCATACAACAAAGCTCACCATTCTTACATGGGCTGCTCTGTCACAAAGAGCTGCAAGATTTGTGTGTATACTGCAAGGTTCAAGAAAGATGGAATAAGTAGATATAATACGGAAACACCAAATACAACAAAAACAAAGCAGATAATATTGTCAAGCCATATAAACTACCTTAGAATCATAGAATCATAGAATTGTTGAGGTTGGAAGGGACCTTTAAGATCATCGAGTCCAACCTTTAGCCTACCCTGACAAGAGCCACTTCTAAACCATGTCCCTAAGTGCCCCATCTACCCTTTTTTTAAACGCCTCCAGGGATGGTGAATCCACCACCTCCCTGGGCAGCCTATTCCAATGTTTAATAACCCTTTCAGTGAAAAAATGTTTCCTAATATCCAATCTAAACCTCCCCTGATGTAACTTGAACCCGTTTCCCCTCGTCCTATCACTTGTCACCAGGGAGAAGAGGTCAGCCCCCATCTCTCTACAACCTCCTTTCAGGTAGTTGTAGAGGGTGATAAGGTCTCCCCTCAGCCTCCTCTTCTCCAGGCTAAACAACCCCAGCTCCCTCAGTCGTTCTTCATAAGGTTTGTCCTCCAGACCCCTCACCAGCTTTGTAGCCCTTCTCTGGACACGCTCCAACACCTCAATGTCCCTCTTGTAGCGAGGGGCCCAAAACTGAACGCAGTACTCGAGGTGGGGCCTCACCAGTGCCGAGTACAGGGGGATGATCACTTCCCTAATCTGGCTCACCACACTATTCCTGATACAGGCTAGGATGCTGCTGGCCTTCTTGGCCACCTGGGCACACTGCTGGCTCATATTCAGCCGGCTGTCAACCAACACCCCCAGGTCCTTTTCTGTCGAGCTGCTTTCGAGCCACTCTGCCCCAATCCTGTAGCGCTGCATGGGGTTGTTGTGTCCCAAGTGCAGGACCCGGCATTTGGCCTTGTTGAACCTCATACCATTGGTCTCAGCCCATCAGTCCAGCCTGTCCAGATCCCTCTGCAGAGCCAACCTACCCTCAAGCAGATCAACACGCCCGCCCAGTTAGTGTCATCTGCGAACTTACTGAGGGTGCATTCGATCCCTTCATCCAGATCATTGAGAAAGATATTAAAGAGAACCGGCCCCAGCACCGAGCCCTGGGGGACACCAAGGGGGGACACACTTGTGACCTGACACCAACTGGATTTAACTCCATTTACCACCACTCTCTGGGCACGGCCATCCAGCCAGTTTTTTATCCAGCGAAGAGTACACCTGTCCAGGCCATGAGCAGCCAGTTTCTCCAGGAGAATGCTGTGGGAAACAGTGTCAAAAGCTTTGCAAAAATCCAGGTAGGCAACATCCACAGCTTTTCCCTCATCCACTAAGTGGGTCACCTTATCATAGAAGGATATTAGGTTTGATAGGCATGACCTGCCCTTCACAAACCCATGCTGACTGGGCCTGATCACCCTGTTCTCCTGCATGTGCCATGTAATGGCACTGAGGAGGATCTGTTCCATGGCCTTCCCAGGCACCGAGGTCAGACTGACTGGCCTGTAGTTCCCTGAATCCTCCTTCCGGCCCTTCTTGTGGATGGGTGTCACATTTGCTAACCTCCAGTCAGCTGGGACCTCCCCGGTTGTCCAGGACTGCTCATAAATGATACCAAGTGGCCTGGCGAGCACTTCCGCCAGCTCTTTCAATACCCTTGGGTGGATCCCATCCGGTCCCATAGATCTGTGCACCTCCAGGTGCTGAAGCAGGTCCCTCACCATTTCCCTTTGGATTACAGGGGCTTCATTCTGCTCCCCATCCCTGTCTTCTAGCTCAGGGGTCTGGGTATTCAGGGAACAACTGGTCCTACTGCTGGAGACTGAGCCAAAGATGGCAGTACCTCAG
>NC_133896.1:70441141-70483641 GCF_964199755.1 Larus michahellis | reverse complement strand
CCATAGCTTTTAGGTGCAGTAAGACATGACCTGGAAGAGAAAAGGAAGTGAATAGAAGGGAAGGGTAAACCAGGAGGAGTTTATTTAGCATTTCTCGGGGTCTAAAATCTCCCTCGGACACGAGGTATGTATGACATTTTATAAAAAGGGAACTATCTAGCCCCTTGGTAAAATGAAACATCTAGTTACAGATTGTTTATAATAAAAATCAAAACTTAGAAGAAAAACAAAAAGCCCCCAGTTTAAAAACTTCATTGCTTTAGGGACTAATAAATGGCTGTCCATTTTGAATAGGTTCCAGTACTGACGCCTTGTCTCATCAGTAAATAAAGATGTTAACAGTTTACTTTTCTTGACAATTAACAAATTGTTTTTAAATATCAAGACCAAATGTTGGCATTCTCCATAAATCTCTGCGTCAAACAGGTGCCCACGAGATACTCTTGCCAGACTTAAGTATACATGAAAGCCAAATATAAATACAGTTAGCGTGCTGCTTTTAGTACTTAGAGCCAAATTCAACAGTGATGTAATATTTCTGAATTAAGTTACGTGTCCCCAGTGATGAAACTGGCTCTTCCTTTATAAACGGGTTCCGTAATTCAAATATAATGCTGTTTTCCTATTCAAAAATTCTGGAAGTAAATGCTTTCATCATTAAAATATGTTAACCAAAGTGTCTTGTAATTCTAGGTGTCTCAGATAGCTCCTGAAAAATTATATAAGCTGTCTGACTGTTCAAACTGACTTCAGAAAATGGATGCTGCAGTAAATGTCATGAGTAGTGTACTGTTAATTACATTAAGTAGCCCAAGTGGCAGGAGTCCATAGGCATATGTCATAGACCCACTCCATGAAGCTCTGTGCAAAGGTCAGGGGGTGAGATTATGTGATTCTGTTGTACAAGAAGTCAGACATGAAGGTGTTCCAAATTCAGCTCACCAAAACAGCAGGTCCCAAAACATTGTCTATGTGTGAAGAGGGTGGACCAGGTGTTGTAAGCTGCCTTCAAGGGATCTGTCCAAGCAGAAGCACCTTCAGGCTCCTCCAGTGGGACTTCAACACCCTTCTTGTGTACATCTACAGATGTAGATACCAGACGCTACCCAATAGTACTTATGACAGTAGTTGCAGTAGGTGTGTTGTGGCCATGCCAGCTCCTACTCACATTTCAGAAGTCACATTCTACCATTATTTCCAAGGATCTGGTTTAAGTGAGGCCTTGGTCTTTAAAGCATGTTATCTTGTTATGAAGGGAAAGGCAAATCGACCCTTTCCTAATATGAAAGGTCATGCCCTTCACACACCTAATGCCTTCAGCTGTGCTTTAACAATGAATTCTGAAAGATATTGTCTTACTCTGGAAGCCAAATTTATGGTGGATGCTTTCTCTGTAGATTAAATTTAATTTAACATGGAAAAATAATTTGCAGCTGAAGAAAGGAAACATTTTAATACAGTTAATAATGTTCTTAGTGATGATTATCTAATGAAAATTAGAAATGAGATAGACCTACTAGGCCTTTCAGTCAAGCCCAGCTTTTGTATAGGTGTGAATACTACAGTATATTCTCCATTTAGTTCAATGGCACCTAACTACCCCTGCTGGGCATGGCACAGCCCCCTTATTACAACAGCAAAAGAGCACCACATGTTTCTCTATGGGCATGTTGCATCAGTCTGGATGAGTGCAATAAATCCATTGTGGATGCTTCCCACTCCAGCTCCTTCACCAGATCTGAAGGATTCTGGGTGGGGGGTGAAGGAGGGTGAACAACAGAAAAGACTACCAGGGTGATTTATGCAGCCTCCAGCTTGCAATTCCCCACCACTCTCTAATACTCTTATTGGATCCAAGCAAAAAGCAGACCGCAGGTCAATAAACCAAGCACTCCTGGCACTCTCTTCCTTCCCTTTTCCATCATCGTGAGATAGGTCAGCTCCTTCACCATGTGGCAAAGATGGGATTCGGAAGTTTAGGAAAAACGGGGCAGGCTAATACCACCAGAGTGTCTATTGTGGCCAGCAGATTGAGGGAGGTGATTCTGTCTCTCTACTCTGCTCTGGTGACACCTCCACCTAGAGTACTGCATCCAGCTCTGGAGTCCTCAGTAGAGGAAAGACATGGACCTGTTGGACTGAGTCCAGAGGAGGGCCACAAAAATGATCAGAGGGATGGAACACCTCTCCTATGTTGGACTAAATCACCTTTAAAGGTCTCTTCCAACCCAAACGACTCTGATTCTACGGAGAAAATTACATTCCTTGTGTCATCTCTCAAAATTACTCAAAGAGATCAAGGATTTTTTCTTTAACAGGTTAATTTTGACCACTCCTACTTCTGTCTCCCTGTGGCACCCACATATTTCTTTCCCATTGCTAGGTCTCTTAACCCTTTCCAGAAGCTGCAAGCTATTCCATTCCCCCCACAGCTATCACTTAGTCAGCTTAAGTGATTCTATAATAGAATATATTAAAATTCTTATCTTTGAGCTGCCCTGATGTATCATCATACAACAGGATCTGTCACTATGTTTGAACATCCTTATTTAATATGTTAGGATGTTATCTGCAATATGTCATATCGCTGTCCCTGGCTGTACCCTAATACACAAGGAAAAGCAGAGCAAAGCAAGCACCCAGGCTAAGCAGGAGCGAAGGAACAAATTCTGAAAGAGAACTGGGAAGTTGACAGTGTTACAAAAGAAAGTGTAAGATATTTTACAGTAGAGTAATATTTGGACTCTACCAGTTCCTCTCTCTCTTCACCGTAGGAGGTCTACTCAACAGTAGTAGGTTTTTTTAAAGTATTTTTAAAAGTAGTGTTTTAGAAATGGTGTAACAGCCTTTGAAGTAGTTTATGAATGAGCCATGTAGCAAAACTCACTGAAGTACTCAGAATCAGAACAGAGACTGAATATCCAGCAAGATTTATCCTGCAATTAGACAAAGTTACTTGGGCTGTATTCCTGCTGTTCCTTATTTTCTCTCTGCTGAGGAGTAAAATGCAGTGATAAGAATCAGCTGTAGCACTCTCACCCAGATGTGTGTGAAACATAAACACAAAATTAATACATCTTAAAATGTTGGAATTTTAAAAACACTACCTCACATATTAAATTGTGACAAAAACATCCACATGGGAGGAAATTGATCAGTTACTTTAACTGAGTAGATGCAAAGAAAGAAAAAGGTGGTACTTTCACTAACTATCGTCATTACTATAGCATTGCTGATCTGTTCTGCAGGTCAGCCCTCTCAAATCTGCACTCCAATATTTGGCAGGATTGTAGAAAACATGAGTACCCCATGGTGGAGATTTCCAGGAAATTGCTCTTAGGCTTTGTTTTTAGGTTAGATATATTCAAGTAATACCATACATAAAATAAAGCATGTTTTGATAACCTAATTTACATGTATTTACATTTAAAAGATTTAAATATTTAATTGCCACAATTAATGCCATTTTGTGAGAATGTGAAGCAAACAAAAGGTTTGGTTACATGGATGTAACTACCTCCTAAGGTCTTGGAAACTACCAGAGATGAGCTAAACGGCAACAGTAAATGCAAACACTGGGTTTGACATTATATATATCTGGTAAATATGTATCTCTGTATGCTCCTTCATCTTGTCAAGGGAAAATAACTGGTTTGGGGTTCAGAGGTAGAGATGTGCATTAGCATAAACATCAATGCTTTTTGAAAAGCAGAGATACAGGCAAGAAAACACTCTCCTCCATGAGGGAAGCAAAAAAGGTCATGTTGCTGAGGAGAGATTTCTTTTTGTGGTGACTTCTCTCTGGAAAACAGTGCTTCCCTAGCCTGGTACAAGTCTTGTAGCAGTGACAACATGATGCTCCCCTATAATCCCTAGGACCCTTTCATATGAATTCAGCAACACTGAAGCTGAATCTTAACCTCTGCTATGTCATTTTTCACCACCGAATCTATTCTGAACCTGAGGATCTAAGATACTCATTACTTGTCTAGAGAAGGATATTTAGACTCTGTCTGGTCTAATGATCCTCACCACACTTTCTCTGGGATTGGGAAAGACTGCCCTATACCTCTGGACCAGAACTGATACACCAGCTTTGCAGTTTTTCTTACATTAAATCTCAGCCCACTTCTCTCATCTTAACCAAGTTAAGGAAAGATTGCTTTAAACTCTAAATTAGAGGACCCTGGGTTCAAATTCTTTCTCCTCCCAAAATCTTTCAAGGATCACTGGACTAACCATTTTCTCTGTGGTCTGATACTTGATAGGCAAAGTGTGATATTTCAGTTCATGGATATGAGAACCAATAATTAGATAACCATGACTTCACAATCATATTGGTCATGATCAGGGTGGTTAACTTCTAGGCTAATGTTTAAATTGTATCTTGGTTCACCCTGTGTGGAAGTTTTGATGGAAACCTTGTTTATACACATGTAAACTATCAATGCAAGGAAATGACTGAGGTGTTGGGATATATATGGCATAGGAGTCTGTCTAATTTTCTATCTATAAGCAAGCTGTTTTCCCATACAGCTTCAAACTACAGCTCATGTGGTCTGAGTAAGGTCAGGATTCGTGCCTTAGAAGGGATATAGTTTATGCAAAGAAACTAATATTATTTTAAAAAAGTTAGAGTCTGAGTTTCTTCCCATCCCAGGCAACTTGAAAGGCTCTTCTGATGAGCCCTTGACTTCTCCTTCCTCTCCATGGTACTGTATCTAGTCTCACATGCTCTAATGACTCAATAGGAAACCATCAGCATTTTTACACAGAATCTTCACAGCAGCTAACAAGCCAGGTCAAAAGGAGTATCCCACAATGCTGCTATAACTTTTCTGGAACAAGCAGAAAGCACATGTAACACTTGGCAATGAGCTACCACCCCTTCCGTCATCCCTCTGTTCTTTGACACATGGAGATTTGTGCAAATGGGGGCAGGCAGAACTTTTTTAAAAATACAGCTCCATCCATATTCATCTGGAAACCACATTTTTCTGCATACTGGATTTTTTGGTTTTATTCTATTTTGCCAGCATTCTGTTAGATGTAGTTCTGATTGTAACCTGACCACCAAGCTCCCCAAACTGAACTTTTGCACTGATTAAAAGTAAAGGCAGTGTGTTTATGAAAGTCAGCAAATCTGTGAGTCAAAAGAAGACACCTTACCAAAGGGTCAGAATTTGATATAAGGAAGAAAACGTCCAAAAGGATGGAAGAAATGCTACTCCTTGGCTAAAAAGATTCTGTTGCTGAGAAAAATCAAACATTAATAATTCATTTCTTTACAGACTTTCTACTCTTGACTCTAAGGAGGTAAAATAGTTTGAAAGCCCCACAAAGGTGGGGGAAAATATTATATATTTCCTACCTCTAGCACATTTTAAACCAATTGACCTCAGTATGGTGGGAAGGCCTCTAGCCTCATGGCAGAAAACAACTTTGAATGCCCAGTACAAAATTTAATATCTATGAGCTGGGAAAGAAAGAAAAAAAAAAAAAAAAAAGAAAGAAAGAGGACCTACCAAATTGACGCCTCCGTTCATATATCTCAATTTATAACAACATCTTGGATCAAGGCAGAAAGGAGAGGAAAGTTAACTCAGACAAATTTTAAACTTTTCTAGAAGGATCAGGGTTGCAGTTTAAAATATTTTTCTACTCTGTTACTTATCCAACATAAGCTATTTTATATGATGGAATATTTTACTGTTGTTTTCTAATGCACTGTTCCTCTTTCAGATTTGGACGGACAAGGAAACACTGAAAGGGTGCATTTACTGGGGGAGGTTTTCCTTCTGCATTGTCTAGTTATAGCTTTGCATATTCTTTGAATATTTGCACATTCATGTTGCATATTCTTCAATATTGGGCAGACAACTATACAGCCACTGTCCTCATTGACATTTTTGTATCCCTTGGATAAGACAGAATATTCAAGGGCTAAAGCAGAAGAAGCGCTTAAGAAGGTCTTTTTCTTTACCGAGTATTCAGATTTTTGAGGGGTTAACTATTGAAGTAGGGATGATGCATCTGAAATAATAGTACTCTTTTTCTTGTGCTAGCTGATAATGTTGCTACTGACTTATTTTTACTGAAGACTTACTTTTTCTATACTGAAGTAGTTATAAACCTAAACACCTGCCTTGAAGTCTGGAGTTATATTCCAGCCAATTATATTTTGCATTTTTTGTACAGTGAGCTTTTGCATAGCTGTGTATGTTGAACAATCACCTGTGTGTATTTTCACTTTTTATAAAAAAATCTGTCTTTATTCCATGTCTCTTGCTGTGTGGCACTCCTTACTTTAGTATTTTAGCATCTAAAAAACGTTAATTTATTTTAATAAGCTCAGCTAAATTTCATTAAAAGTAAAGAGTATTGGAGACAGACTGACAAATCACAGAAAAATCAAGTGACAATCTAAAGTCACACCCAACTCCGTTCCTTAGAAGACAAAATGATCAGCAACTAGAGACACCTTCATAGACTTCCTGTAGTCAAACAGAACAAGCAACTTGCAAACAACAGAACTCCTCATAAAGAGTACCTTCACACTGTAAGTTGGTAACGATGGATCATCTCATCACGTTCCACTGTTGAAAGAGTTATAGGTGAAGTGCCTGTCTTGTCTTTAAAGATCAAACCTTATATTTATTTTGTTTTTAGAACACCAGCATTTACTTTAGATTCAGTCTATAAACTTCAGCGAAAGCTAATATTTACACATTTTTTGTTTTTATTTTGTCTTCCTGAAAGCACTACCAGCACCAAAGAGAGGAAAATGCCACCACAGTAAAAAAGTAATAAATCTATTGAAAACACATGGAAGTCATTTCTCAGAATATACTCACCATACATATAACTGCAAATTTCACCCAGACAAACTGTATTATATCGTAGTTTTATCAGAACCAGAGAAAGACACCACCAGTTTTCAAACTGCAGTAGTTGCCTGCTACAGACATCTGCAATTCAGATTTGTTCTGGAAATAAAATTAAGCAAAAAATAAAAATAAAAATAAAATAAATGCAATCTAGTAGAAAGCTTACACAATCTTGCTGAGGAAGCAGCCTATGCTATTCACAGTCCAAAGAAAACACATTGGTTTAGTATAGAACAGGCAGTGAAGAAAAATACATGGTCCCCTCTTCTATTTCTTTATGATAAGTAATTTTTGTTGTCAACATTGTAATCGTTTTGTCCGTTAGCTTGATAATAGCATCAAATTATTTTCATTTAATACCTGTAACAGTTGTATACTTCTGCCCAAATGTGTTGCTATGCAGTCGTTTACTGAAAAAATCGCAAAAAAAAAAAGGGCCAATTCCAACACAAGCATTTACAAAACAAACACTGTCAATTTTGAAATGAGCTTTTCTTAGGTAGAGCTGCAGAAATCTGCTCTTAAGAAGGAACAAATCATAATCAATATGGTGGGTTTCAAGAGCAAAGCTGTTCAAGAGTTCAAATGAGCACAAGCATCCGTATATTTACATTTACAGACTTGGGCTGATTGATGACTTGAACTGCCATTTGAACCAGGTAAAACATAGAGGTTTCTGCTGTTTCACCTTCAGTTGCTTCAAGCAAATCACAAAAGGCTGAACGCCTAGCACTAAGTTTTACAACTTACTCCTAAACTCATTTTAAATATCTATGGTTTCAACTACACTTATACCAAGCCCACCCTAGGGCAGTCTCCTGCCTTCCCTAAATAAGTTCTTGTCTTAGTGGAGTGTCCTTGCCACCAGCTATGTCATGCGTTGGGCCCAACTTTATTCAATGAGGTTTTGGGGTATGCCAGTATATCCCCCTGGGACTACAAAATATTAAAGCATCTATGCAAGATGTGGTCCCAGATACTGAACTCTTACTTCCCACCCCATCAGATGGAGGTGCCATCGTTCACCTTTCAACGATTCCTGCAAGACATTTGAGCTAAGTCAAAAGTTTCAAGCTCGAAGTGCTTCTAACAAAAATTGCTTCAGAAACTTAGTAAATGCAAAATGAACCAGGTGAACATCTTCTGCAATCCTCTACTAGGCACATGTACTTCTATTTCATTTTTAAGTGTATAAACAAGGCAGAAAACTTGTTGCTTGTTAAACTATCTATATTTTCCACCTTGATGTCTAGAAAAATTTTATTTGAGAAGAGCTGCAGAGGCACAGTCCATGGAAGAGGTATTTGGTTTAACCTAGAGGTCCTACGTTTCAGTCTTTATGTAAGATTCCATTCAGACAAAGGTATGACTCTGACTTTGCTAAAGAAAGAGGATGCAAGTGGATGCCAACTTACCAAAATGCTTCCCCCATAAAAGGAAGGTTAGAAGCAGGCTCAAATCAGAGGTTGTTCATTATATATCTTGGTCCTTCAGATGCTATGGAATGGTAAAAAAAAACCACAGCAAGACATTACATAGTAGGAAAACGGTACCTCTTCACACTTGGGTTTGAGGTTAGTTTCTTTCTTCTTTTTACATAGTTAGAGGGGTTTTTTTGCACATCAAGGCCATATCACTGTTATTGAATTCACATCTGAAAAAAATTATAATGCTGCTTAACAGCTGAATCTGCTGGCAAAGACAAAACATGTACTGCCCCTGCATTTTGTAAACAACGTAAGGAGCAAACTGGGGAGTGTGTTACAGCTGACGGGCACAGCATAACAGCTGTATTAACGACCAACCACCAAACCTTGCATAAAGCCTCTTCCAGCACCTTTATGTAACTCACCTAACAACTGAGGCTATTCTGATCTCGGCGTTAGTTGGATGCCTGCTTATAGTTTGCATTTTAATTTCAATATATATCTACAAGACAGTGGTAAAAGACCATGCCCCAAAACAAACAAAAAAAAAACCCAAACAAAAATAATTGACTTGACCTATCTACAATGGATTTTAAAGGTCACTGCCCTTCCTCCCTACTTCTTCTCATTTTGATGCTTGGACTTTCTTCTTCATCTGTCAATGTAGAACAATGCTACAGCTTCCACAGTATGAAATGCCTCAATCACACTTGAAGGTTAGCCCCTAAGATGTCCATATCATCACCCGTTTTTTAAGTACTCTTTTTCTTAAACAGCACTTTAATACACAGGTTCAAGTTTGGAGACAAACGAGTTATAGTAGGGGAGAAATGCAAAGAAATGTGCGAAATGTGGAAGGTAGATTGGAAAAGGCAAATGTGCACTGAAAGAAGAACCCAGAGAAGGACGTTTGTGAGGAAAGAGACATGCAGAAGGAAACTAAAACAACTAAATGGACTAAAGGATCAAATGAGGAAGAAACAAGAAAACGTAAACCATAAAAAAGACTTATTCTGCTGCCAAAACTGGAGAGATAAAAGCTCTTCTGGACCATGAAGAAGGCTGTAGGAAAATGAAAGTTAGAACAATGAAAAAGAGAGAAGCCAAGAAAATGGCAGGATACTAAAACATCAGTGGCTGAGTAGGAATTCTGAGACAATAGTGAAAAAGCATAACATGGAATAAGGGCTTTTGAACAGGGGACAAATAAAACAGTGAAAGTGTTCGAGAGAAGGAATGCTTCAAAAATTAAGGATGAATTTATGCTATAGAAGAAAGAATGAATGATAAGAACGGAAAAGGTTAGACAATGCAGTTCTTCATGTCACAATAGGTTTTGAGGGTGATAGTGGCAGTGGATTATCATCTCAGGGGGATTTCTGGATGTTCCATTTATGTTATTTTTTAGTCAAATTCCCTGGCTCAGCCTGGGGAGGGAATACATTGAGTCAAAGGTGCTCCTTGCTTTTGTCCTAGGGGGTAGCTAGGCAGAGGAAGAGTGAATCAGTAGACAGACCCACTTTAAGAAAGATGCTTATAGATGACATTAATGCAACGGACTAGAGAGGGCTTGGCAGGATTGCCTTAGCCTTTGCCTAGAGAGAAATCAGGTTTACTTTGGATTCGATCTCAGAGTTGGGGACAAACATGCCCTTTCAGGCAACCTTTCAAAGGAGGGCCACTCACTTGCCCTGGATCAGCCCCCAGCCAGACCGTATTGTTTTTACCTTATCTTGGAAAAAGTTACCAGTTGGCAGCTGTCAATACGGAGTCATGATGCATCCTGCAGTGAGCATGGTGCAACCGAGGTCAGAGGTAGAGCTAAAAGGGTGCCAGGAAAAGGAGACAGCAGTACAAAAAACAAATGAAATGAGTTAGTGTGAGATACAACAGCTAGGTGGGTAGGAGAGATAGGGGAAAAAATAAAAATAAGAAAGGCAAAAAATTACAGCAGGTAAAAAAGCATTGTAAAAGCACTGCTAATTGCACATGCTTCTTTGAGCTATACTGGGAATAGACAGTGGTTTTTCACAATCATCATGTAACATAACCATTGTCTTTTTAATCACGGTTCTATAGAAAGTATCACTAGATTAAAACAGTGCAAATTTACTACCAAATTTTCTACACGGGTTAAAATGCAGTGCTGCCTGTTCCCTTAAGGCCAACAAGCAAATTGTAAAGGTGCCCATGTTACGATCAGTAATGAACAACTTCAGTGAGAGTCTCGTTCAGATCAACCTGAGCAGTGGTCTGTCTCCTGTTTTGCTTCAAAATCACAAAATAAATATTGAAAGAGAGGACCAACAAAACGATATCCAGCTTGTCATAGCAACTCATGGAAGGATTTTTTGTTAATTGACACTTTTACAGCAATCACAGAATAAAAATTATAAATAAATTAATATTTTTTTTAATAAAGCGTTTGAAAATGGACTTAAGACTATGAGGTCACTTAGGTGATAACAAAAATAAAACCTCCAAAATTTCTGAACTTTGGTAAGAGCAGATAAAATTCTGCTGTGAGGAATCCATCTGTGGCTATGATTATACTAATACTTTTTTGCTTTTTTTACAAAAGGAAAATCATTTAAGAGCAGTTTTTCTGATGGGAAAAATGTTTGCATCGCTGTTTAGAGTCTCTGACTTTTTATGTGAAAAAGCACAGAACCCTGCTGTAAGTTTGTGTTTCCAAGTAAACATCTAGTTATAAAGACAACACTGAAAAGAGACTAATGAAATTCCAAGGTGTTCTAGGATGGCTGTTTTATTCTGATCAGTGGTAGATTGCACTATTGACCAAGTGTCAGACATAGAGCGATACGGTGATTGAATAAAAGTGTATACATAATCGGAGCAGAGAACTTTGCCAGGACTTGCTTTGTTGCTTTTCCTGTAATACCAAGAGAAACCTTCTCTTATTTTCCCTTTCCCTCTCTTTGCCATCCACACCCTCATTCTCCCGTAGAGTGCAAATACATTTCCATTCATCCCCTCCCTCTCCTTCTGTTGGTGCCCCGAGATAAAATAATGCAAGGTGCCTTAGCTGGAGACACTGATGAAATATTTGCAGACCAGATATTAATCTGTTATCTCTTCTGTAGGTGTGAGATGTGATGAGGATGACAGAGAACCCTGCTTCGCAGGCCTTAAGTAATTTGAGCCAAAGATATTTAGATCTGTCTTTGAGCACTGCAAATCAGCTACTATGGGAGGGGGAAAGCCCTTGGGAAGCCTACCTTGAAACATATTTCAAATGCCAGGGGACTTGCATGAAAATTGGGTAATGAATGAAATTCTGATTGCAGAAAAATCACTTAGGGACGTGCCTGCTGTTGCATGCCACTGCTCTCTATGTAAACCCTAAATGCTTAATGATGTAAACTTTCGGACTGCAGATTTTTGTAATGCATTCTCTCCCTCAAACCGCTTTTTTCCTCTTGGACAAGGAGGGCGTTGGGTGGAATACTAGTTTTGTCCACTGGAAAAAGGATAAATAATTCAGCAGCTGCTGGGATGGTTTAATAGCACACAAGATCAGGTGTGAAGGAAGTAAACTTTTTCACCGGGATGTGGGAGTTACCCTAGCAGATAAGCAACAGTTTGTCTGTACTAAGCTGTTGACGAGTCTTAAGTAATATATATTAACTTCCTAAGAAGAAAACATGTCTCTGTCATTCCATCTAGGATTTATTATGCAGTTCTTTGTCAGGATTTTGCTTCAGTGGAAGGAATTTCTTTCCTGTCAGAGACAGAAAGACTGGACTCTTACATATCTTTTCTTAATGTTTGGGATTGTCGTACTACAACGGACAACATACCTTAAACCAGAGCTTCAAGATCCGTCTGGGTCTTCTGCTCCTTTGTCTTTTTTCAAGGCATTTTACAATCTAGATATTGTAGATAGATGTAGATTTACAATCTAGATATTCCTGTCCTGAAGGTCTGGGTTCATATGGCAGTATGTCACCCACCCCAGCACTGGCCCTACAGAGCTTCCCATCCACCCAGAGCTGAGCTGTCTTTCTCAGGCTACATGACACCTCATCACCTTTTCAGATTCAGACTGCTCCAAAGACAAAATATGCTCCTGTTTTGCTCTCTTATTCTATTATTTCTTTATTAGAGGGGTGGAGATAGAGAAGTGCGGGGAGGGGGGAAAAAGGCAAAATGAGAAATTTCAGCTCCTCAGAAGAAATACATGAAGAAGAAAAAATTGTAGAAGGAATATTAGTCAAAGTCACATACTAGTCAAAGTCACATATTAGTCAAAGGCACAGCACCCAGTTGGGGCAGGTACAGCATCACAGCTCTTACTGATCACTATTAGGTATTACATTAATCTGTTTCCTAAATTAAACCACTAACAATTGAAGGTTTGATTAAGAATTCAGTGTTTCTTGCTATATTTTTCTGTATGAAGGAAAAGACATTTTATGAGAAGAAACCCATCCTCATTCTTCAGGCAATTCCAGTTTTCATATTCAAGTGCAAAATGGAGACTCATTTTCCAAATAAAACAATATTTTCTTCCAAGCCTGTATCATTGACCAGTCACAGAAAAAATTTTTTTGTTTTGATGAATAAATATATGATCTCTGTTTTACAGACTGAAAAACTGAGTATAAAATTGAAGCCATCTGCTTCAGACAATGACAGGAATGTTGGCCAGAGAACAATACCTGTTGCCCAAATCTGTTGCTAAATTGCTAGTCCACAGCAATTTACACGGTATGCCAACAGTTTTATTTTCCAGTATATCTTTTTATCCAGCACCCAAAGTAAAAGACTTGCGATCATTTCAGTGTCACACTAATCCTGAAAATGCTAGAAATACCTATGACAAAAGCAAAATATTTGATTTCTATAATTCAAGGGATATAAGTACAACTAATATGATTAAACCAGACTGAGTTTTTAGGAAAGACTATTAGATCAAGATAATTTCAGTTCCTACATCCATATTTCTCATCATTGCTAGAGACACAGGAACGGCAACGGCAGACTTGTTTGTGCCATCACTAAAAGATGAATTAAGGTGAATCGTAAAAAAAACCATATGGGCATTTATCTGAACTTCTAAAAAGATCAGGTTCACTGTATTGTCACTCACTGTGTGTTCACTTTGTGGATATATAAGTAAGTGAATTCCCGTGGCAAGAAAGATCACCAAAAACCAAGCTTTAAATACAAATTGAGATAGTTGAGAAAAGTAAGTATCCAGAGCATTAAGTGCCAGTACTTACAGTTGACAGACAACTGTAATCTAACATTAGCACAACTACAATCAGAGAATCAGAATTTTTCTTCTACATTATTTGTTCCATTTGATTACATGACAAGCATTCATTTTCACGTCTGTACCAGATCAGCCCAGAACTGGCCCCATATTTCAGTGTAACCTTATTTTTTTTTATATTTGTTATTGCATATACAAGCTGCAGGAGAAAGTTATGATGTGTTTTCCCTGGATGCAACCCGAAGTATTTCTAAATACAACATATTTGCTTACCCTCCTGGGTAAGTATAGCAGGAACTGTAGAGGACAAAACAACGGATGGCGACCCTCTGCAAATGTGGCAAAGATTGCAATGTTGCTACTGTTGGTGTCTCCTAATCGAAATGAACATAGGGGCTTTTGTTTTAAATAACAGCTTTAGTACCTCTACATCCAGCTGAAATTAATGCTACCATGCATTTGATTTTGGTTATTGTTACGGACTTTGTGCCGGAACATGCACATAAACAATTTATTTCTTACACTAGCACTCAGAAATGTCTACCTGTGTATGAAAATGGCAAATATAAACCCAATTTCTGTTTTGTTATTCTATTTTAATAACTTCTATTTAACTTTCCCGAATGTCATCCACTTCCACTGTGATCCCTTAGCAGAAGTTAATTGTGTAACTTAGTTGAGGATATGAGTGGTTCCACTAATCTTTTAGTCCAAGATAGGGCAATGGGTAAACAAACATTTAAATATATATAACAAGAAAGAGCACTGGGAAATACATTGGGTCCAGCAAAAGGTGGATGACAACATCCAGGTATTTTTTTTCTGGCAAGTTTCAGAAGCGTTGCATTTTTAATGGGAGGGAGGGGAGTTTAGGGAGGGGAAAAAAAGGCAAGAAAAGGATGTATCTAAGCCTGCGAGCCTTTAATTAGGTGCATAGGGGAAGAGGTTGAATATCAATTTAAACTTTAATGTGGCCCTCTACCAAGGAGTAACCAAGCTCTTTGTATGGATATTCAAGGGCAAGAATCTAATTTCTATTGGTGTCAAGGACGGGCAAAAATCTCACCATGTCTCTACAATAAGTGTTTTCTCTGCGCACATGAGTATCACCAGGTCCAAGGGAGAGACTCCATGTGTCACAGACTGTTTAATGGGCTGATGCCAAGAACCTATTCCACACTATCAGCACTTTGCCATGCAACCCCAAGCAAGTCTCTCCACGTTTAAATGCCTCAGTTTCCCCATCTTTAAAATAGCTGCAATATTTATTGTATTAAAGCAACAACATGAGGCTGCTGTCACGTTGATAAGTGGCTTAGAGATCCCTGGATAGATGCTGACTTGGCATATAAGTGTATATTTACAAATGAAGATGTATTCTATTGTTATGAATATTGTGTATTACAGGCTGCTTGCATTATCTATTTAATGTACACGAAGATTCAATCAAAGCTGTTTAAGACCTTGAAAAAGACGCTACTCTGTGTACATTCTGATAGGCTAAGTGTTGATTCAGCCTACACACACGCACAAATAATGTCTCGAGTCATTAGGGTCTAGCTTTTTTAAAAAGCAGTTTTCAAACTTTCAAAAATCCTTTCTATGTGTGATCTGTGAGTTGCCTTCTACATTCGAAGCTGATAAAATGCAGGAATGTTCACATTCATGAGACAATAGCTTTGACTGAATGCTGTAAAATGAAATAGTCTCTTTCAGTTTTTCCTTTCAAAAGGAAAATTGCATAAATAATACATTTGGGCCTTGCAATACAAAACAAGCACAATAGCTACTTTACAGCTTTCATCAAAATGAAGGCCATCTTTTTCATTTATATTATGAAACTGGTAATACAATATCATCATCTCCGATTGGCTGAAATCATCTAGACAGTGAGCTCTCCTTTCCAGATAATGCCACTTGGTCCTTATGTCAATGGAATGTGTAATGATGGGACATATAAGACAAATTTTTTGTCATTGGTTAGCAATGAAGCTTAAAAAAAGTAATAATGGAGATTTATTGAGGAATAAGCAATGCTTCCCGGTGAAAAAGAGTAAGACAAGTATCTGAAATGTTTCTGTGCTCCTTGTCGATGTTTTGCTTTCATATCTGTGCTCCTTTGCATTCTTAATATGTTCTGTTTCAAAGGGGAAAGAGTATGCAATGATGGAAAGGGTAGCTTAATCTCAGAAGGACCCTATGATAAAAGGTATATCCTTAATTTCCCATCTAACATTAGATAGATTTGGCTCCACCAGACAGAAAAACCCAGAAACCATTTAGGAGATGTCACAAAAGCGTAGATGACATTTCTGGAGGTACACTGTTGTGCTCCATTCCCACCGCCATCCTGAGGGCCATTTCATCTGCTCCCCACTCTCAGCTGAAGATCCTTCTTTGACAGCTGTCGTTGTCTTCTCCGCTTACTCTGTTTCTTGCCTTTCATCTATTGTCCTCAGTTTTGGACTAAAACTGAAACTGAATCAAATATGGAGTATGACTAATCACACAAATCTATTCACAGTCATCCTTAGGGAATTCTCAAGCCCTCATGGCTACAGATATTTTGCATTTCCCTAGCTCTTTCTTGTATCGTGAGAGAATATGACATCATATCTGGATAAAGAATAATATTTTCTTTCATATTATAAATACTCTACCCTTTCTTTTCTCTTTCAATTGTAGTGGCTTTCTTTACTTGTCAGATGTATTTACAAATTACGCATCCTGAGTTGATTTTTCTCCCTCACAGTGACCTTTCAGAATAGGATATGCACCCAGAATGGAAACCAAAGCAAAACCATATGAAGTTTTTAGATGCCAGCTGAGACAGACCCTTGCTAGAGCCACCTCTTTGACTGCAGAGAATATGTATACAAGAAGCAACGACTTTGTTACAGACCTGGCAGCCGGTATTTTCTAGCAAGTTTAGTTCCAGTCTAGTTCTGCCCGCAAGGCAGTCCACTGGAAACGGGAGTAAACTAATTGCGAAATGTGTTGGCTTTAGCATGCATCAGATACAGAGAACGTCTATTTCATCAACCTTTCCCAGACAGTTGTCTACCGAAACTAAACATCTAAATGGTATCAAAGTGCCAAGATCAGCTCAGAATGGGCAATATTTTGTTCTTGGAATGGACTGTCCATCTTGGTGTGTGTTTGCTAGGACTTCTTTAGTCAGACTAGTATATGCAGAGTTGCCTTTGTGAATCCCTAGTTTTTGTAGTCTTTGACTACACCTCATCCAGACCTTGAAGGGATTCAGTACTAAGAAGGACCTTTGGTCTATTCAGAGACCAGCCTGATGCGCTGAGTTAAAAACGAGACCTATTTGACCTAGGTGACTAAGCAGTTCCTTGAGAATGTTTTCTCTTTTACTATGCCTCGACTTTTCCCTTTGAAAAATGGAATTTGGCTGCTCTGGGAGTGTTTTGAGCATGACTTGCCATTTTTTATCCATGGCATTATGCCACTAGACATTGTTTAACTAAACCCCAGTTGTGTTTGAGATGGAAGACTGTGCTACTAAACTTCCATGGCTAGTGCAAACCCTACTGAGTGCTCTGTTTCTTCTGCACTTAATCACTCTCTCATTGATTTACAATTCTGTTTTCTGCAAGGACAGACTTCCCTTGTTCTGTTTATTGAATTCAACAGTATGGGTTCATAATCCTTCTCCTTTCTCATTTTAACATGAGAGAGCGTGGAAGTCTGTATGAAGCTTCTCACTTTCAAGCTGGGAGCTTTCATTTTTATTGCAAAATGCAGTTGGAACAGAAATGCATATCTTAATGTTACAAACTGTATTTTCCCCATCAGATGAACAAAGTCAAACTTTCTACGCAGGCACTGAATTCGGGCATTCCAAATCCACATCTGGAAATTGAACATTGACACATATCTTCTGGGCAAAGCTGCAGCTATTAGATGTTATTTGAATGCCAAGGTCAACCATTAAAATTATTCCCTCCTCCACATCATTATAATATTGTACTACAAATGTCATCAGGACTGTGACATGGATTGTAAGTCTATAACATTAATTTTCAGCTGGTCTGCGATTATATTTCTTTCACTGTGGAAGTGTTAGCTCTGATTTGATAAAGAATAATGCTGTGTCAGTACCTGAGACAGAGACTTGCAAAGGAAAGATCCCAGGTACTGAGAATTCACCAAGAGAACCTCGTCCCTTCGAAAAATCCTCTGGGTACAGATCGAGTACTGACATTTGCCTGCTGAGGCATAAAATGAAAGTGTGTTCATGATCAAATAGCCCATGGTCCATTTCACAAAAGGTACCTTCAGCACATTTCTGGCTCTGTAGATATTTCTCCTCTATCTCACTGGACACAGCATTGCTCACCCTTCTTGTATCAGTCCCACATCCTGCTGCTTACCTTGCAGCCATTTCTTGCTTCCTTCTCTCTTCCCTTTGTGCCATGGGGTTTACTGCTGGGTTAGTTAGCTGAAGCGGTCATGGAGCATTTTCTGGGAATTCAGCTGGGTTATTTTTTTGTCATCCCAGTTCAGAACACAATAAAAGAAACCTGCAAAGCTTTTCTGTGAAGCTGAAAGTTTACCAGAGTACTTCCCACTGAGTCAGTCTGGATTGCTACTGCAGCCAGCCCTGCCACCTGGTGTGGTGCAGAGGTAGGTAGCATCTCCTGGTTCTCTTCGCTCTAGCTTTTCCTCTGGGCTCTGCTGCTTGCAGATCCTGTCCTGATGTGGCTAAGGCAGCAAAGGCCACAGCACAAACACAGGAATTTCCCAGTGAGCTTTAGTCAACTTCTGCTAGTCCAAAAGCTCTTTCAAGGTTGACTCTTACCAGGAGCCCTACAGTAAACTGCCAACAGATAGGGAGTTGACTGGGACTAGTCAATGCCCTTGGGAGAGGAAAAAGAAAAGGTCTTTGAAGACTTGTTTTCAACATCATCTAAGAACAGGAGGCTTTAATCTTGTTAGACATAGACTTGTTCACATGTTCTGTCTGTTGTTAAGCAAGAACTCTTTTTTTCCTAACCCTGTACTTATGATATGGTAACACACGATGACTATGTCTCTGTTGAGGACAAGACAAGACGAGTCCTTGATTCAAGGAGTAACCTTGAGAGGAAGATCAGTGTGAAGGGTGGCTACTTCATGCCCAGTGAAAGGAAGTGTTTCTGCAATCTGCTGCACAAGCAGCTCTGTAGGAACCGCTCCTTTCTCAAGAAGTAGGAAAAGAATGTTTTCTTGTTTACAGAATTCGTAGCAATGTTACCACTCCGAGGTTTCTCTCTGCTTGTGCTAACTCAGTGAAAAGGGAGACTGCAAGGCAATAGTAAAATACACTTACTACTTTTGGACCCCCTGAGGTCTTTGGGTGTTGATTAAATCCTGCTACTACTTCTAACTTACATCCTACTACTGCTACTACTTACTTACTCACCACCTCCTATTATCCTGAAATGATAAACACCAATTAGCAAGCTCTTCTCTAAAAATACCAGAGTTGATTGTGAAACAGTTAGGAGATGCAAAGACAAATATCTTAACTACTACACACTTGTTCCTCCCGTACCTCAGCATCATCCTTTCCTAAGGGAGAGGCCAGAGCTTGGGGGGCGCAGGGGAAATATGTTACAAAATAGAAGCCATACCAAGCTAAAATCTTAGTGTTGGCCTATGAAAATCATGGTGAGTAGGTATTAACAGCATGCAGTCAGCTCACTGAGAAGACAAATTTTGTCTCAGTAGAACAGAACTGAATGCATGTAGAAAAACAGTACATATTGAAAAGCACAATAAATTGTACTATGAACCCTACAGCTTTTAAACAAGCCTGTAACATAATAAATCTTTTGTTAGTCCTTGTGTCAGAGGTTTTCAACTTTTCTGTTGTTTTGTACGTTCAAACATACTATCTAAACAGTATGTTTAGACTGCAGTGCTTTAGCATACAAGTTCCTAACAAGCAGGGCCCAGGCACAAACCAGGTTCAAAGTGCAAACCAATAAATTGTGCCAGATCTGCGTTTGTAGGACCATCTCGGACAAGAGATAGAAACCACTGAGGGGCAAGGAGAAAGTAACCCTAACCCTAGGGTTAGGGAAAAGTGAGAGAAGGAGTTGGCAGCGACCCCAGAGAGCAGACAATGATTTCTGGAGGCACCTGAGTAGTGGTGAGATGGCCAAGAGGTGATGTAACAGCAGATGTTCAGGGAGAAGTCAAAAGGTGAGAAGGATGCAATGGGAGAGAGACTTGACATCAAAAGGTGAAACCACTGACCTAACACAGGACTATCTTTCAGAAATTATTTCTGTCTCTTTAGTGGATTTATGATTTGCAGCTTTCTTCAACTTTTTAACTCCAAATATTCAAGCTTCTTGTTTAACTGACAGCACGGACAAGTCCACATCTAAGATTAAAGCCCCCTGTCCTTAGACGCTGCTGAAAGCAAGTCTCCAAAGTACAAAATCTGTTGCTTCTATTGAAAGTATTAAGTATGGAAGGCATTATACTTTCCCCTTAAGCTCAATTCATTCATTCAGCTTAGACACTGCTCTCTCCAACTGGTAAAGAAATTTAAATACTTCATATAGATAGCCTCATGAATAGCCTCACTCGTTTTCCTCTATGCTCTCCATGTCAGAACAGCTGGTAGACCTGGGTGGCCAGCTTGTTATTATGGAAGACTTCCCACCTAAGTAGAGTTCCATCCACTTTTACTGCAAAAGGTGCAGATATCAAAGCCCTAATGGCAACGGGTACCTCTCAGAGCCCATAAGTGGAGAGGGAGCGCATCCAGTCCTTCCAAACCCATCATCTCCTGCCAGCTAATACAAAGGTGTCTTCAACGTACGCCGCAATCCCCGTGCTTCAATTCACTCAGCTCCTCAAAGACGACGCAGGGTAACCCTGTTGATAAATGTCTCCAACGCAGAGCTATTTGGGCTGTCCAGCAAGTGTCCATAGCTATTTCTGAAAATCTGTGTGTCCTTCAAGCAAAGATATTTGATCTAATAGCCTCTGTGAATTTAGAGATGCACAGAATATTCTAACTGAATTTTGTACCTCCTCATCTCTGCTTTAACTTCCTATAAGGTAAGTGGCTTTTGACTATAAGCTGGTTTTAGCTTATGTATTTTCTGTCATATATTTTTATACCTAAAATACACGTAAATTATATTAGAATTGCACATGATGGGCAGAGGGATAATTATTACTGATACTGATGTTCACATCACATAAATCTGGGTGCATAGGCAATGTCTAGAGCCAGTACCCAGAGACTGGTTCAGAGCAGGAGTGCAAATGTGGTGCTCACCCTTTGGTGGATGCTTTAGGCCTCCTTGACTCTGGAGGGTGTCCAGGGAGAACAGTCATTCAGAAAATTCAGAACAGCAAAAGCATTCACTGTCAATGAATTAGTTTTTGAAACACTGGTATCAAACATCATCCACATCATTTCACAAACCAACAGTAATCCATGGACTACTCACACCAGATTCACCTAAGTTACCATAGCTTAACCTTCACCCCTAGTTTCTTCTAAATGCGTAGATCAGACAACAAAGATGAGAGACAGATAGAGACAGGGGTAAATAGTTGCTGTTGTGAGCTATTTGAAAGTGTGAAAGTGAATTAGGGTAAATTTCTTGGAGATGGTATATGTAGTTAGTGCATGGGCAATAGCATGAAGCTTTTTTATTTTTGGTCTTTGCTCTCATAATCTTCCATACTCTTTAGAGATGTCCATCACCATGTCAAAGGTAAAAACCTCTCCCATCCAAGCAAATGCCCACACTGAATGTGTGCCATCATAACACATCAAGCAGAAGGGCATGAAAAAATCATGGAGATGCCCATAAATCCAAGATTTTGGAAAAAGAAGTTGAGGCATTTACTACTGTAAAGGGACTTTATATCTTTCTGTTCCCCTAGTTATCTCATTTGTAAGTAGCAAGGAACATCTCTTCACTTATTCCAAACTAATTCTGAAAATATATGAATATTCTCTGTTTCCCTTCCTGCCTTTGCTGTGAGCGGCTGAAAATGGTTCACCGATACTTTCAAGTGAAACTCTGTAACCATTTGGCTTTAATACTTTTACATAAAACCACCTAATTTTCTGTGTAGAGCTCAATACATCAGCCATCTCCAACCACAGCTCGCAGAAAAGATTGGAGAGCAGCTTGTACATCAAAAGTCAAGTACGAAAAAAATTAACAAGCAAGAAATTAAATCATTAAAACTCATCAGTATTTTGCCCAAAATATTTCATCGTAATACTTCACCCTATCTTGCAGCTCTAGACCACAAAGCACGTTGCACAGGATGATAAATTACATTATCTTCATTTTACAGATGGGAAACTGAGGCATAGGAAAGCAAATAGACTTTCTCAATGAATTGATAATATAAAACTTATTTTCTGACTCTCAGTCTGCCAGTCTATTCAATAGACTATCCTGTCTTTAATTCCTATCTGAAAAGGGTGAAAGAAATAAATGTGCTGTTATGTTAGCTTTTGCAAATCCATTTTCCCTTAGCACCAAGACAAAAAAGCAAGAGTCAAATGCTTAAAATGGTTAAAATATTAAAGCACACAAGAAGACTATTTAGTTGCATTTACAGCTGGCAGGAGACTCTGCCATCCTACTTTTATTTTATATTTTTTATAGCTAAAGATTTCATTGTAGTACCTGGAAATCATGGTAGTTTGCCGACAAGCTTGCAGCTTCAAGTACTCATTTCCAAGCCAACTGTATTTGAAAACAATGTTTGGCACTGAAAATAAGCAGAGATATAAGAAAAATATTAAAATCGCTATGGGAGTGACAGGAAAAAATGGAGTGAGACAGATTCCTCCAGACTGATCCTTTATGATTCTTTTCTAGTTATTGAGTATATAAATTTCAATCCCCTAGTACAGCTGAGGGGGGAGAAAAATACATGATTATCATATCACTCAAAGCTGCACAACTTTAAAATCAGCTCCAATATAAATTCACTCTCTATAAAATGACTTTTAATATTCTTTTCCTTAACATAAGTATTAAATTTTGTATGATTAAAAATTTATTTACTCTCTCTTCCTTAATTTAGATTTTTATTTGCTATTATTGCCATTCCCATCTGATCTCAACAAAATCTCTCTGTACATTATGGCAAGGGCGTACCACTGGCTGTGACACATCGCTGGGCTTTGAAAGCTAAGCCTTAAAGCAAATTAAAAGTGACCACTCCAACCTGGTGGCTCAGACAACATGCCTTATACTGCTGTTTCACAAAGGGGGAAAGGGAAGAAGGCAAGCGAGGTAGGAATCCTTTTCCTAGGTTAGGTAATGTGTCAAGGAGCTATATGTCAACAGCAAGATGCCGTTATCTAATTTACATTGCGACCCATCAGAATTTTGTCATGTTAATTCGTCTGTCTTAGATGATTTGCTACTTATTTGAGAAGCTGTGGGTATAACCCTGTTCTTTAATAACTCACCAGGCTTGGATGTGACACAAGAAAAGTAAATAAAACAAAATAAAACAAAGTGAATTTCATCCAGAATTATGTTCGCTCGGAACACCACATCTGAATACTCTTTTCTCCAAGATAAAGTATCTAGACTGTGCCTGTACCAATTAAATAAAAAATGAAAAATAAAAGCCAACAACCTAAAAACTGATATGACTTATGATAGAATATGGGAGAGTGAGAGTAAGTGTTGCCAGGAACATGGCCATAACCACCAGTAAGAATAGCACTATCCTTTAAAATCCCTGTTATTTGCTTTGAGAAATGACTTGGGTTTTATCAGTACCTGTGTTTTTCCAGTGGTTCACCTCCGTAATTTTTTTTTTATTTATTTTCATATATATACAGAAATGTAAGTATACAGGAGAGTGGGAGGTTGAGGTTTTTCATCCAGTATCATACACTTATACTAAACGCTGTAAATTCTTGCAGTCCAGAAACATAAGGAAGCCAAGCACCATGATTTTGGTACAGTACAGACACATATCTGTTAAGCCATACAGCAATGCTCACCTTCTCAGCAAACTGATGCCAAAGCTGAATCTTAAAAAACCAAACTGGAAGTGACTCCCCCCCACTGCCCCCATCCCATTTCTTCAGGACACGTGGCATGCTCTCAACTCCATAGCACATTTCTGGCTTTTTGAAGTTAACCACCCAAAAGGTCACCTACAGCAGACATATGATTGGAACAGTGTGGCAAAATGGAAACATTTTGCTGACAGTCCATTTTCACAGCAAAGAGCTGATGGAAGCCATCAGCTTTCCTTGGCAAAGCCCCTTCTCTGGAAAAATTGTTTTCCTGATGGCTTTTTTCACCTTTCCAGTCCTTCTGCACCTTCGGCTGTTTGGCATCACAGCTCTAGGGCAAAATGGGACATAAGTCCTCTTGGCCCAAAGAAAAACATGTGAATTACTGTATTTTACGGTGTGTCATCAGTCCCCAGAAATGAAGAAATAATGGTCTTTGAAATCCACCTGAACTGAAACATTTAAATTGAACTTTTTGTGCATGTTTTTAGTGAAATATAAGGGAACATAAGAAGTGACTCACTATTTTAATCTAAGAGTTATTCATTCAAAAGGTGTCTACATGAGATATTTTAATTTTTGTGAGCTTCCTGCCCTCCATGCCCTACATACATTCACATTGGCACATTACAACACCTATTGCAAAGTATACATGTTTCATAAAAATGTAAGAAAGGCCATATCAGGCTGTATTAGGGACATGGTTTAGTAATTGCTTTGGCAGTGTTAGGTTGATGGTTGGACTCCATAATCTTAAAGGTCCCTTCCAACCTAGACGATGCTATAATTCTATGATTCTATACCATAGAATCATAGAATCATAGGGTTGGAAGGGACCTCTGGAGATCATCTAGTCCAACCCCCCTGCCAGAGCAGGGTCACCTTAGAGCAGGTTGCACAGGAACGCATCCAGGCAGGTTTTGAATGTCTCCAGAGACGGAGACTTCACCACCTCTCTGGGCAGCCTGTTCCAGTGCTCTGCCACCCTCAGGGCAAAGAAGTTCCTTCTCATGTTTAGGTGGAGCTTCCTATGCTCAAGTTTGTATCCCTCTGGTCCAGTATCCCATGTCCACCTGTAGTCTGTCAAGCAGAGGAAACTGTGATATTTCCTAGATATGGTGTCCCAGCTTCCACTTGTCACATGCATGGTGTCTCCACAGATGGTGTGGACTTTCTTTCTATGAATTGGTCTAATTCATTTTTGAATGCATGCAAGTTTTTGATGACTACCACATACTGCAGTAATTTTTATCAGCCTTTTCCAGCTATGAGAGTTTTCGCTGTTAAAACTCCACCCAGATGCCTGTTCCAGAGTCCATCAGTCTAACCTGGATGGGCCAGCATGGATGGCTGACATATCGCTCTCCTTCTGCTCCCTTTCAAATCTTACCATGAAAGATTTAAACATACCCAGTAGAAAAGTAAAATTTTGAAATACTAAAGTCATTGTCTAAATGGAATAGCTTTTCCTGCACACCAGGAAAAAGGTCCACATTAAAAAGAGCCAACAATGCCTCTGCTAGAACAGCATCTCACTTAAGTCTCAATAAAGACCACCAAGAAAACCCCAATTTGAAGTCAATGTCCACATTTTCACCTTAATATAAGCAGATTTTGGCTTATCATCTCTATGTACAAGTAATATCAGATTTGTCATGGAGTCTTTATAGAAGATATATTTTAAGCCCTCTAAACTGCATGAAAAACCCAAGGATTATTTTTAAGAGCTATGCTCTTTTTCTTTCTCTGAGCACTGTTGGAGAAAATCATAAAGGCTGAACCATTCTTGCCAGCTTTATTGTTTGCATATATTTTAAATAAAACTTTTATTCTATTTGAAAACACTTTGATGTGACTTTTCATACATCTTTTTTCCTCTGTAAGACTGTTATAAGAAATTATTTTGACAAACACTTGCACAAATGGGCAAACTTTTCTTTACTGTGTTAGGGATGCTCCTGAACAAGGGGAAAAAGATCAGTTCCCCTCCATCCCTTGAAGTGCGATTAAAATAGTAACTAAAAAAAAAAAAATAGTAATAGTCCAAGTATTTAACTGTCCAAGTTTTTAATAGTCCAAGTGTTTCTATGCATCTGATCCCACAGAAGATGCTTCTCTTTCATGATAGTTTTTTTGAACTAATAAAATGCACAGGACTTTTTGAGGCAAGTATGTTCAATTTTATTTATCACACAGCTACATAACAATCCTTTTCCATTGTTCAAAAGTAATCAGGTTATTGAGGCTATACTGTATGCTCCTTATATTCAACAAATAACACATGATCTAGTCTAACCTCCTTTCAGTGTAAGCAGTTTCACTACTGCTTTCGTGCATTGGCCACGTTGTACCTATAGCATTAAACAGAAGGTGATACCTGACTGGCTAGAAATTGCTTTAGTTCCTAGCATGATTCTGTAGCACAGTGACGAAAAGACAACTTTAACCACTGGCCAGTGAAATACTTCCAAGCTCATAGCAGCAACAGCTACGATTGCACTAGCTTCATCCACAACTACCATTCACAGACACAGCACTAAAGTGTATCCCACTAATACAAATGCAAATGGATCTCAAGAGACACAGCTCCTACCTTCATCTCTGCCACTGAGCTGTGCCATGAGCTTGGACTAATCATTTAATCTCTAAGCCTCTGATCTCCCTCTTGGAAAAGCATGGGTACATGGGGTGTCTTGAACAGTGGTCAAATGTCATCAATCACATTGCAATGACGTGAGAAATGATATTCCAACGACCTTGAAACTGGGTGTGAATTCAAGCCTAAGCAAACCAAAAGTGTAACGAGAGGGCTGTAGGAAAGAAATACTGTCATAGTGTTGAAACACTGTATGAATGTGGTTACCCTAAAATGCCCTTGGAGAGGGCAAAGAGCAAACCAAGTTCTCGAGGAAGCAACCATATATTGAGCTAGTGGGTTTGAGATCAGAAGGAGCACAAGTTGACTGTGTTGGATGGGTTATGCAAATGGAAGGGACTAAGATAGAAAGGATGTTGGCTAAAAGTACTGTGAAATTTCTGCATCACACACACACAAAAATTGTGGATGTAGTGAGCTGCTGGATGACACGGTCATCACCAGCAGCCAAAAGACAAGACATTGTACATGTCACAACATGTACGTGTCAAAGACATGTAAGCAAACATTTTAGCTCCAATTATAGAATCTGTAAGTCCTCTTTTGCAGAAATGTTTTGTTTTCCTCTTCTTTATCATATGTTTTAACTGAATGACTGTATAATATGTCTTGCATCTCATTCTCCAAGTCTGCTCTAGTCTTCCATCTTGGTTGCTGTATTCCCATCATATAACTTTTAAACACAAAGCCAGAGAACCACTCTTAGTCACAGTAAGAGACAAAATAATGGGAAGAACAGGAAATCCAGTTATAATAATCTCACTAACAGTAGGCGCAGAGCACCCCTGCTCCCAACCCACACGCCCACTGGTACTGCCCAGTGTCTAACTGCAGGACTTCTCCTCTGCTGGTCTGGAAGCTCCACCACAGCTGAGAGTTCTTCAGGTTGATGCCCAGTGGAGCTGCAACTTTTCTTAACATTTACTGTCCCAGTTTAAAGACAATTATCAACACTGCCCCCACACATGCACACGTTTCCCTTACACAGGTGTGCAAGTTGGTCCCTGGCGTGACCCTCTCACCGCACACTGCGCTCCCACCACTTCTCCTCATGGTTCAGTGACACGGGCGCAGTGCCCAAGAGCATGGATGACCCTCACCAGGCATCTTCTCCCAGCCCATGGGGAGACCCAGACTGCTGAAGAGCAGCAAAGGGCAGGAGTCACCCTGCAGTGCAGCTTTAGGTGGAAGCATCCATCTCCAGCTTTCAGGGACAAATGAGGCTCTCCTGACGTACATGTAAATGGAGGCACTTATACTCGACAAATTTAAAAATTACAATATAATAGCAAAAAAGGTTGAGTTGAGGAATTTAAAAAAAGAAGTACGGTATGATATTAAATATTGCATTCTCTTACCAGTGTAGGGTATGATGACAGATAGGAGATGAATTTTTAAAGTTCAGTCTATCTATCTACCTATAGCAACTATCTCAGCATTTACACCATGCTCATCACTGTTTCATCTAAGGAGCTATCAGAGCAGTTGTGAACTTGGGAGTTAAAAGAAAAGACCTCTTTTTATCTCAAAGGTCATGTGGATGCTATAAAAATACAGATATGCAGTTCTATAAAATCTCCGGGTTAAAAAGTACATCTATTAAAACAAAACACGTGTGCAGATTCATGTTTCCTGTGATATAGGCTTGCTCCAACCTTACTGCAGGGACACAGCTGAGCTGTGCTTGAGAATATTGGTCCCATTAGTTTTAAAGAAGCAGCAAAAGCTAAGGATGTGTCTGTGAGGCAACATTCAGGACACAGCTTTATTAATTTTGGTAACTACTCTTGGTGCTGCTCTGCTGGTTCAGCTTAAGATGTGCAAACAACCAAGAACAGCTTATTAGGTAAAGCTGATCCGTCCCTTGTCCTTAATGGGACACCCAGAAAGAGAAAAGCAGGCAGCAGCAGTTCCCCATCCCACAACAAGCAACCCCAAGCTCTCTTTAACCTCACCCATGCTCTCATTCCAGCAATAGACTGTTGCACATGACATGGGCCAGCCTTACAAAATTTCTTCTTGGAAATGCAGTCAAACTCTCACTGTTTGTAAAAAAATGGGAAGGATGCTAATATCTTCTCCCTTGTTTCATGAAGTTGGTCAAATGCAGAAGGGAAAAGCAAGGGGAAGGCAAGAGAGGATTTTTTTAATGCAACTATTACCCTCATCTTTTACAATCTTTAGCAAACAGGCTTGACACTCAATAACCCAATTAGGTAAATGGGATTTTTTACTCAATTTATGGCTGTATAATCAGGCATAAGGAGGAAGAAAGTGACAATTCAAATGGGGGAGATATCAAGCAGATTCTGTTCCCTCTGTTAAAGAGCTCACAACTGCCTAACAGAGACATTCTGAAAAACCTTAATTTAATCTTCCCTAATTATTAAAAAATATCCGTATTGAAATTTATTTGAAACCAATACTTTATGAACAGAAATTAGTCCAATTTTCAGAAATGCTAAGCCCCTATACTCCCACTGATATCTTCTGGAGCTGTGGATGCTCTTCTTTTGTGAAAAATCAAGCCTTAGAAGTTCATGGTATGGGAAAATAAAATGTCCACAAAAAAAAAAAAAGGGGGGAGAAAAGCTTGTGTTATGACATTAAATTCTAGGTCTAATGTTGTGCTGGGAATAGTTATTTACACTGCTGGTAAATTTCATATCGGAAATCCTAGTCCACTGAGAATACTCTCCCTAACACTCCCTCCCCCCAAAAAACGCCTAAAACACTGTAAACTTAAAATTCCTATGCTTTTTTTTTTATGTATGAAGTTTTATTAATTGTATTCATAAATGCCTAGCTATATGTAGATGTGCAGGTGTATGCATAGAAATCTATGGCTATATATCATGTATGAAGTGGAACTTTATGTGCAGACGTAAACCTTATGCTTATTGAGACATTCACGTTTATCCAAGTCCAGTTCCTGTTGGTACCAAAAGCAAAATCTCAGACCACTTACTTGGCTATATAACTATGAATTTAGGTTCCCTACTTCTCATACTCAGACTCTGTTTCCCAGATCAGGTAGCTGAGTCACAGAACCAATTATTTTTCACTGATCAAGAAAGCAATATAAACTCCTAACAATATCACAAGATAATGAACTCATTTTGCTATAGGTTAAATATACATGATAGATTACAGTGACACATCCAACTTCTAGGTTACGCAATAATACTTTAGGTAGCTGAGCAACTTTTTAAAAACCCTCTAGTTAATTAATTCGACGTCATAGGGACTTACATTTCTAAGTAACTTAACCACCTCCGAAATGTTTCGTAGCTAAACTTGTCAAAATGCATGCCATTATAAACTTCAGCCAGTTTAAATCCTGAGGTATCTTTCTGATGTTTAAACAGCTGACTGTTTCACTGATACCTATTTTAATTAAACTGTACACTCCAAAAATAACATTGTGACAAAACATGCTAATTGCTAATGTTTGAGTTACCTCCTGAGACTGGCCATATGTTAAGAACCACTGTTTAGCAATGGCTCGATCGCATGCTGTAGTTGACAGGAGCATTATGGAAATGTAAAAGCCAAATGTTCGCTACTACTGAAACGGCACTAATTCTGGACCACTCAATGTATTTAAAAATATGGATTCCATTTTCAAAAGCAGTCTAACTCCATTCCCGCCGAAATCACTGACATTCAGTCAACACCTTATGCTTTCGAAAAATCACACTTTGGTGTGATCCACACAGAGGATTAGCTTTCTAATGAGAGGTTCCCCTCTGATCCCTCATACTACCTGGATCCCTAACTCCATGATCGCACCGGAACTCTCACAATTTTATGGAGGTCCAGTCTTTAAATAAGTGCTGGCCAAGGCCCTAATAAACTTCTATTATTTAGGGTTTCTGATATCTATCAATTTATTTGGAGGGCCATGTTAATAGACTCCTTTGCTTCTCATGTTTAGCTCCTTCACAATTCTGTACCGTGCAATCATAATAATTACAGCACATACAATGATTATATCTAAAGTCCTAAACATGCAGCTCCCAGGAGCGTAAAATAAATGCAAATACCATTTCATGCATTTTCTGAGGTCTGTAAAATAGCTGTAACTGCTTAATATAGTAAAGGCCCAAGTACCTTCAGCATCCTGGTAGTCAATTACTGCTGCCACAGGAACACCTTGAAGCATCTTCATTGTTTTACACTAGATACCTGTATGTCATAGCAAGATCTCCAATAAAACAAGAGACCATGCAAGAGGTCTACTAATGGCATAAGAGAGAGCTTCTTGTCAATGAAACAACCTTGTTGCTTTAATGAAACTAGACTGCTCATAACACAGTGTGAACCTGCGGATGATGTTTTTAATGTGGGTTGGGGTTTTTTAAAGGTTACTGTATTTTTTGAATCAGCAGGATAGTGTTTGATCTTTAGCTATATCGAGTTTTGCTCCACCTTTGGAGCCATCCTCTACTGAGTCTCCTAAATACCCTCTCAAGGTATATTTCCCAAAATCTAAGCACTGCAGAAGTTTCAAAATTTACTCTTTAAATGGAATTACGTGCAGAATAATTAGGCACATAGAAGAATAACTATTTGCAGAAGCAAGCCAAAAGACCTACTCCTCACCAGCATTATCACATCTATTCCTACTTAGTGCTAATGTAACACTGAAAATAAGGACAGGACCAAATAGGGGGAAGGAAAGATTTGAGGGTACAAAGGAAGGACAGAAGTAGAGAAAAAGGAGAAGGAAAAGTGAAGGGATTGTATGATATTCATTAAGAGATTAAAAGGAAAAGCCAGCAGTTGCTAGCATTCAACCCTAATATGATATTTTACCAAAGAGAGAACTAAAAGACATTAACTCATGTGTACTTTCTGATTTGTAAGTGTCATGCTAAGGGCAGAAGATGAACAAGTAAAGGATAAATCTATTTGGAAACTTGTGTTTGAACTTCCTTAGCATGTCTTTGACAGCAAAGCCAGTCCTTATAAACTCTTTCTACAAGGACTTTAACAAGACATTTTAAGGATAAATGCTCACAAAATATTAGCACAGATAAAAATCAGAATTTTTAATCCTGAAAATTTTGACTGAAAATTTAATTCTAAAGCTTACAGTCATCTGTCCAACAAAAATTCACTCCTATGCCATAACTAAATAGAAATAATTTGAAACCAAGCTCACAGCCATTAGTTCACAGGTTATCCATATGCTGAAACAGAGATGTATAAAAGCCATGTGAAGCTATGAATACATTTGGAGTGTGTACAAATAATAATCAGAAGAAAAGGTTAAATTTAAATAAGTTCTTCACTGCAACAAAATCAGCCCTGACTCTCAATAATATCCTTCTGGAAAAGACTTTTGGATGAAGTTCTACCATCATGAATTTTAATTTCATCTTGCATGTATAGTTCAATTTAGTTTTTAATAATCTCAGCTAGTCTCTTAATGTTTAACATCACAATTTAATTACATTTTTGTATTTGTCACCTGAAATAAATATGTCATTTTCTCTTTAAACCCTCCTGTTCATTATGGTGTTCCATTTTGACATTCAAAAAAAAAAAAAAAAAGAAAAAAGATGGGGGGGAAGAAGGGGAAGTGATTTTTGTACTTTTTACTCTGTCTCATATTTTATCAATACCATTTCAGCTTTCAGTTTCACAGGTGATCCAGGAAGCAAAACTCCTGAAGAGCAGTTTAAGAGATTGCATGAAAATTACAACCATTGTTAAAGAGTGTAGAGAACTGGCCATGATGAAGGCAAGTGTTTTCAGCAAGCAGTCTAAGTTTGTTAGACTATTTTTCCAGATTCAAACTTTCACTTAAATTTTTGATAAAGTTTTGGATTTTCAGTGTCAGTTTTTTGCACTCAATATCCAATATAGATGACCTTTCACCCTAGATTTTTTGGTTTTATTCCAGTGAAAGCAAGTTTTCCCTCTGAGTGATCTCCTCCCTAAATGAACATAGGCACCCGAGCATTTCATAAATCCACCAGTTCTGTTTTCCAGAGTGCTTCTCTTCTGTTTGAGTTAGGATCTGAGACAGTTTCCTTCTCATAGGTGTTTTGCCACTGATGCAGACTCAACACCTCCTTTTGCAATCAATCACTGCGAACATGACCATGGTCCCGTCGGTCTGATCAATAACTTGGTTGTCAGCTTTGACTTAGAGCTCTAGACCCTCACATTTAAACTCCTTCCAAGTCCTAAGATCCACTTTTCTATACATTCATGACAATTACTTCACAGTTATGGCACTGCCTTTCCTCTGGCCTTGACCTTATGCGACCTTATGCGACCTTATTCCCCTTATATTCATGCAAAACGCTGCAGTGAAGTCCATTATCTGAAGTCCACTGTTTTAGGATGGGCCCATGTCATTTCTGTCCCTGTGCCCTCTGGTTCCTCCTTTCTACTGCATCAGACACGACTTATTTGTTTTCCCCTACCCTATGATTTCTCTTTCACCATCAGGTCACGATGTCATTCTTCACAAGCCACTTGTCACATTTCCAGACTGCCAATGTGTGTTTTCTCTCATAGCACATCACAGCTTTTGAAAGAGTTCTCCGCAAACATCCACAAAGCCACGCCAGTTACCTTCCTTCTTTTAAAATCTTCCCAAGTTTCCCAAAAAATCAAATGCTTCAATGTTAAACTACCATGTACAGAGATGTTACCTTTTCCCTTCAGTTTTCCCTTTGTTTCCCCTTTGCCCCCACTGCACCCAGCACAGGGCAGTTCTGTCCTGTGACCACAGCTCCCACGGGCTGTGGGGGTACTGGAAAAAATTATCAACAAATATAAAATCTATATGAAAGACAAGGCAGGGGAGCAAGCCACATAAAGCTGCCTTCCTCACACACTGCAAGACTTGACATTGAAGCAACAAGGAAAACTGCTAACTTACGCTTTCATGCAAACACCAGAAATTCAAGAAGGAATAGTAACCAATCGGCCTCTAACCTATATCCCTCAAAGTCCTGCATATACCAGTCTTTTCCTGCTTTCCTCTGTGTTCGGTAAGTAGCTGGGACTTGAAATGATAATTCATGTTCATCTTTTCGAGCCTTGCAGATATCTCATCACCGCAGCGTTACTCCAAGTAATGAAACACAGACATTAATTCAGTGTGTTACTACCTCCCCCAGTCAGTCCAGAGGCGGAAAGCAAAACTGCAAAAGTTCTGCAGCGTATATAATTTACAAGATGTTCTTAAATTAAAAAAATAAAAAGCTCATCTTAATAACAAGTGCAAGATCTGATGTCTGAGAAATATATTCAAGTCTGCTTCAAAACGTTGGCATTTTCAAGACAAGACCATTTAAAGGGCATAACCTAATGAATCATTAGCACCAAAGCCCATCTAAATTAAAACTATAATAAGATGCATTTAGAATCATCACCCCCTCTTTTTTCCTCTCCATCCTTGTTATTTCACTTTCAGAGAATATCCAGAAGTCCATTTACTTAAATGTGCTCTTAAAAATGGCTCATTCTGATAGATTTGATGGAGTCCCCTTCTCTTCTGTCACAGGAAATAAATTGGACCTGGTGTTTTTAAAAAAAGAAAATGTGTCAGATCAAGTTCCTATTCTCAACGGAAGGGGAAAGACATTTCTTTCATTAGCAGGATCTGCCCTAATTTCAGATTAAGTTTTACATGATATGCATGAATTCATATATTTACATTCTTTCTACAGGTGCCAATGTAATGACATATTTGTTCACATATTAGTATTTTTCATGGGTTTTTGTGAGAATTAAGCAATCCAAAATAGGATCTCCTCAGGTTTATATCTAGGTTCTATAATATCCAGAGGCATTTAGGAAATGGCCGTGGGAAAAATAAAACAAAACAACCAAAACAACCAAAAACAAAACAAGAAAACCCCCACAAATATAAATAAACCTCTTTTAGCTGAAACTCAAATATTTGATGTCTGCACAATATGGCTTGTCTCAGCTCTGGCCCAGTCAGCTTGTGAGGGCATAGCAAAAGCCACAAATCCCAAATTCTCAAGGAATCACAAGGAAGAAGACTTGACCGCATTATCAATAGCAAGTTTCAATGCAAATGAGCTGAAAAGGAAGAGGCAACATTTTAGACGCTGAAGCCTTTCATGAACTTTGTGCCCAGCCCATCTGCAGCAGCTGACAAAGGATACAAGCCGCTCCCCAATATCAATAATTAGTATGATGGAACTATGGATGACTCTTTTCTGAATAAGCTTACACTGTAAATTCATTATTTTTGGACTCTCATATTCTCCTCCGCCACCAACAACACCCAAAAAAAGCAATATCTCCTTAAACTACTTCCTAAAACAGGAATTTTTCACCCTGAAGGACGGAGCCTGAGAGAACCATTCTTGGGAATTTTATTCGTAAAATCTTGCCAGCTTATGTGAATACATTTTCTTATATGATTCTCTGAAAATTAGTTCTCTTTGATTTAACTGCCCTACGTCTATTTTTTTTGCACACAGATAATTTTTGAGACTTCTTACACTTGAGTCACAGATGTCTGCAAAGGTGAAATAAAGCTAATCCAGGAACAGAATAAGTAGAATCAAAAAAGAAGCCCTAAATGTTTGAGGTCACATATCAAATATAGATATAATATAAAATACATTCAATTTCTATAATGGTTGAACTCACAAAGCAGCAATCTGAATTTCTCACCCTGCTACCGGTGCTTAAGGATGCTGACATTTGAGGTTTGGGTTCAGCCTGTATTAGAGGTAGGGTGAGAAAATTGCAAAAAAGCGCTCAATTTAGGAGTTCTAGTCCTAAATCATTTAGTTGCTTCCAGAAAGCCCACCCACATACACAAACATAAAAATGAGTACCTATAGTCTGGATGCTACGTACACCCACTTCACCAGACTGCTGCTAGTCACTTCCAGCAATATCTCTGTTGCACAAGTCAGTGTATGAGCCCGAATATTAACTTCTATTCTGTTTTTATCTTTATACACGTTAATGAAAACTGAAAGGTGAAAGAAGTGCAAGTTAAATACAAATACTAATTAAAGGGAAATATTTTCATATTTGTTTTGATTTAAATGATTTAAGTGGGATGAGCAGAAGCAAAGAAGCTGGCTGCATGGAGGAAGGGGACGATACATTAAGACTTATTCATGATAGATGTATCATCAATTCATTAAACCAAACAGCGCTGAATTATCCTTGGTAGAGAACAGACTCAAGTTGGCAAAAAGAGGCGGGTGGACAGCATCATATTCTTCATATTTTCTATTAATTTCTGCATTTTCCTTTGTGTCAGAATTCACTGTGATCACTTCATGATCATTTTCCACTAAGCAGTCACTAATTCAGTATTTCACAAATCTGAAATTTCTGGGGAATGTGGCATTCCACGGGGCTTGCCAAAGCCGTCGCTCAGGATATAGGCATCCATGTTTCTGGTTTCTCTGCCAAGGGACAGGTCTCTCGGAGCTACGAGGCTGCTCTGCCAAGGAGTAGCCCTCAGAATTTGGAAGGGTTGATCAGAACTGTTTCAGCCAAAACCACAAATCATTTCATTTTTTCCAAAAAGGTAAGAGAATTTTATAAAACTGACCTGGCAAGTGAGATCATGAGCCTAAGGAGAGACCAATTAAATTCAACAGATTCTCTCTGATGTGCCAGCAAAGGGGAAGAAGCACTTAAAGGAAAACTGAATCATAAAATAAAAGATAATCTGTTCGCTACACACAATTACAAGGAAGAGTAAATCATTACAAAAAAGGCTAAAATATATAATGTATTTCATTCATTTTTTCCCAAGTATAAACAAAATGTCTTTATCCCAAAGTTTTGAGGGTTTATAACTAATTAAAAATATTCATAACAAACAAAATTACTTGCTCAGTCCAAATAACTCCCTGCCCACATAAATCAAATCAACCTAGAATCACACAAAAAAAAATTCCCAGCTTGCCTCCTGCTCTTCAACCCTCAGCAAAAGCTCAGCAAAAAATAGCTCTGCAGCATGTTCTGAAAGTTAAATTTGGGCTATTTTGGACCTCAGGGAGAATAAATTCTGAAATCAAAGAATCTTCATGGAAACCCCCTATCACCATTTCCTTTCTATTAAGAGAAAAGCTCGATCATTTATGCATCTCTGCAGATGATATCTATGGTAATACACAGATACCTAAAAAATAGCCTGTTAAAAGCACCAGCAGAAATAATTTTCAATAACTTTCAGTGAGTTTTGAATAGCAAGCATCTTGCAAAGGGCAGAGGTACGTTACAACTTCCTACAGACAGACAGTCACAGTCTGCACTAGAATCAATGCTTGAATCATTTTAAGGTGTAGGTCATACACATTTGGCACACATCTAAGTCTCAAAGTGGAAAGAGTGAAGATGCTGATGGTAGGTCTTAGGCAACTGCCACCTTTTAGCTATGGAAGACCGAAGAAAACCTTTTGTCTAGAAATGGGCACCAGATCAGATTTTTTCAGTGTTCCTAGGATCCAAGAATGTCGGTACAATGTTCATAACCATGTCCTGTGAGAAGCGTATTTCAAGGATCTCTCAAGGTATTTTGTGAGGTCCAGACTAAAAGAAGCGCAACTTGTACTCCCTGATTCTGGGTGGTTTCTCAACACACCTTCTCTTTCTTCCTCCCAGCCTTGCTCTCACCACTGACACCCTTGCCTGGGCTGAATCTTCACTGTTTCACTGCCTCCCACACACTTGTCTCAAATTCTCTAAGAAATAGGGACAAAGAGCTGGGTACCAGGGGAGTTTGTGCCACTCGTGCTAACTGGTTTGTCTATGACACTGAACAGAAGTGGGTGCAAAGCCCAGATTAGTATCTCACAGGTCAGTCTACCTTAGGTTCAACAAATTAACATGGCTATACAAATTTCATATCTAGGTGTGGCATAGTTGATTCATACAAAATCCACCTTTCATAGTCAGAACATAATCTAAGGTTGCCTAGCAAAGTCTAGACAATTGAAAATGTATCAGCTTTCATAAACTTCTGGAAATAATCCAATTGTGTTAATAACCTACAGTCACAAAACTGGTATCAGGCTGCCAAGATGCCAAACATCAAAGTCTAAGAAAGGTGGACGTTTCCTAGTGTTTTCAACTCTGCTCTCATGTATTTTAGTGATGAAAGGCATTAATTGTTTCTCTAATCATCATCCAACCTCCTGCAATAAACAAAATAACTAGCCTCACTTCCAGAGCACCAGTCACATCAAGGAAAGTAATAAAAAAAAAAGGAAAACTGCTTAATATATATTTGCAGTGTACCAGAGAAGAGTCAAAGCCATAAAATCAGATTTCAAACTTTGCCAAGGACAGAGGGAGCTCACAGCCACTGTTCAAAATGAGAAATATTTAATTATGCAGAAACTAATTAATATTAGAATTACAGCCTTTTCCTTACGTGGGCCTTAATCCACACTTTGTCCACCTCTTACTCTGAAGCCCTTTTTCAAACAAACACGTACAGGCTCTCCTTAAAATTTCATGTTCCAAGCAGATCTTTATACGGTGACCTTATTCTGATTATCACTCCGCAGTTTTACCTGTCCCATTTGTTCCCGAGCAAAAGGCATTTAAAATTCCACAGTAGCTTCGCAAACTTCACACACGACTGTCAGCGAACTCCCAGGTTTCTGAAGGTTTTTCTGATATATCGTGCCACAGGACCCAGCAACATATACCTCTCAGAAGTTTGAATGGAGACAAACCTTCTGAAATTCAGCGGCAGGGGCACGGTCCACGTTCCACAATCTGTGCCCAGAAAAATGGACGCTGATGGTAAGCACAAAACACAAAACCCTCACATGTCCCTCAAAGGAGTGGACATTAACGGACAGGAAATCTTGCAGATATATACACGGTTGCTAAAGGCTGCAGTGGTGGTGGTTCAGCAAAAAGACGGCTCCCCATCTTGTGTCCTTATCTAAAAGTGCATAGCCCAAATTTTTTTTCTATTATGTGCCTAAAATTGACATGTCAGTTCATATCTAAGTGCCTAAGTTAGAAGCCTTACTTTCACAAAAAATGTTACGAACCCAGCAGATGTCCTAGGAAGTCGAGACACCTATTTGAGATCGCCAATTCAGGGCTGGAGACAATGAAACAGCCGCAGCTCTACACACCACTTTTTGGGTGTCTATAATTTAAAGCTACCTAATGCGCTCTATTATAAAGTCCTGTTTTCAGTTGTTTCTAGTTTTGCCAGACTCTCAGAATCTGCACTGAAATTTTCTACAGCAGAAGTCTGCCTCAGGCTTCCCTTCCTCCCCTTTTGTTTTCTGAGTTTCAGTTAAAACTGCTCAGCTATTTCTGAGAACAAAGAGCTAGGAGAAAAACATGTTGTTTTGTCCGTTGTTTAAAAAAAAAAAAAAAATCCTGACTGCGAATCTCCACTGTCTCCTTTCTTTGGAGTGGGATATAAAAGGTCACGTAAAAAAATCACCCTCGTGCTAGGGATATGAATTCTTATATCCCTGCGAAAAGCTGCCCAAATTTGGCAAAGTTAAGAGCCTCCCAGGGATTCTGGTTCATATGCATCAGTAGAGACTTCAGAGTTTAACTTTTATATTTTCCCAAGATTCAGCTGCCACTTAAATGCTCTAATCCTTTCCCTGTTCTTCCTCCTCCTGTCTGTCTGGGCTGCCCTGTGGCCATGCCCATGGCCCGAAAGCAAACTCTTGGCGTTTCTCACCTATCCCCCACCTAGGCACCCCGGAAGCTCTTAGAAGAGGGGCTTCAAAGCTCTGTTGTGCCCCTTACTTATCTCAGCGTTTCAGGGGGAGAAAATCAAGCAAAAGGGAGAGAAGAGCTGCGGGACATGAAAGTGAAATAGCAAATCAGCACCAAGAGACAGCCAGGTGAGTTAAGGCGGGAGATAGTAGTCAAAAAGGAGCAGAAAAGGACTACGTAAGAGAAAATGTAAGGCAGATAATGGTACAAACAAAATTTAGGAGTCCTACGTTATTTTCAAGAAGTGAAACTACCAGGAAAGTGGGCATCACGTTGCTGGCTGTGTAACTGCCAGAGGCACTAACACTGTTCTGGTCTATGGTCCAGAGACTCGAGGTTGCTTTAAGCAGTCTTAAAGTCCATGTGATTCTCTGTTTTAGACTTTTTTATTTTATCCTTTTTTTTTTCTTTTTTTTTTTTCTCAGTCAAGGAGGTGCATTAAAAATATTTGTGATGAAAAGCCAAGTATACTGGTATTCCGTACAGGAAATACCAGTATTATTGCATTTACATACAACTTCAATTCACTTCCCTTATGAATACAAATCATGATAATACTTTTAATAACACAGTCACCTGCCCCATTCACTGCATGAGAGAAACCTACCTTGGGAAAAAAATTGAACTGTATAGTGGAAAAGGCTAGCATCCACAGGATCCCTACCTCATCTTTTACAAGAAATGTAAAGCGATTAACACAAGGTATCACTGCAAGAAAACAAGGATAGTCTTCTGGTCAGAGTATTCAGTTTTTATTGTTGAAAAATAAATAGGATTCTATCTCTTTTATGCCTTTTTACAGTTACTAACTGTGTGCTCTTTGTTTGTGAATTCCTAATGCAAGGCACCTGGGGTCAGGTTGGCAAAGGTACGAAATACTCCTACCTGAAATGAATGGGAACTGTGCTTTCAGCATATAAAGAACCATGAGATACCAGATGTTTTAAAAGGAATTGTGAAATGTTAGACACCCAAAGTAGGTAGGCCTTCTTGAAAGTTGCAGCGCCAGTGTTCTAGATTTGTCTTTCTGAGATGGGATGAATCCTTGTTTCTCACAAGGATTTTGAACCGCTGAATTAATCTTTCTTTGTGAATTATTTGCATACATAGGTAAGCACACCACGGGAAGGGGGCAAACAAAACATGGCTTTGTATTAATTGTAGGGTTTGAAGGTGCTATCTTATATAAGGCCTAAAACTGAAGAAATGGGATGTTTAATAACTGAAAGAGACCTTGTTCCATGGTTGTACTAATGGTGCGTTTTCTTACTTCAGGACTATGCTACAACACATTTCTACAAGGGTATAGATCAATCTTGTATAAATCTCATTTGTTCTTAACTGTTACCTTGGGATTTTCTAATTCGGAGTTCTTCACTCTTCTGCTCTTCATGTTCTCTTACCAGAGAATCTTGTGACTCTTTGTGAAGTATCTGAGTCGATGGAAGGACTCATGCATGGTGATGGATAGGATACTTTTCAAAGCAGTCATCATAGAGTCTCCCCTACAAAAACATGAAAATTAGAAAATAGGCTACTAGGATACCAGGTGCCCATAAAAATGGTAATTTTCAGAAAAGAGTCAATAAATATAGCTAACTATTGGCAAATAGCAAAAAGCCATCCCACTTTCTAGGGCTCTGATCATCTCATAACTCTTATGTTAGGCATGGTCAGGCTTGGAAATCAGTATGTTACTTTGAATCCCCTTGGAAAAGCTTGGGAGCTCCAGGCTGCAGTAGTGGCTATTCAGTAGGTGGCATTATATCCCTAAAGATGGTGCCAAGACAGCCCCCTCACAGGATTTCATAAAAGCGACTTCCAAACCTCATCCACATCTTTGGCCCCCATTTGTCCTCACGGTTAAGTACTCCCTTAAGAAGGAAGTACTTCCTTCATGAATGGAGGTGTGAGCTTCAGCGCTCCTACTACGTCCTAAAGGGACTCTGTGTTCAGCCTCCCACAGAGGGAGGCAGGCATCCAAACTGCAACACCTTAGGAGTTCCTCAAATCCCCTTTCTGTCTGTCAGAGGCCTAGACTTTGGTACCTATATTCCAGCTGGTGGCTTGTGTGCGCCAACCCTTAATCTCTAGTAAAATTCTGAGACTGGGTGTTAGTAGCTAACTTTTCTCAGCTAAGGAACTCATGAAACTTCCAGGTACCAATCTTGATCCTGCAAAGAAGATAGCCCGAATTTACTGAAGGATGGGGACTTGTTGCCTGTTTAATTCAGAGCTGAGGGCTCCACTTGCTGGTAGGGTTCAGAAAGGTTCAGAGAGAAGCAAAAATAAGGCAGAAATTTTTAATGTGCGTTGGGAAGGAGGTTGCTGATGATGAGATGCAGTTAGAGACAAAATGGATAACGATTACTTTGGCATTTAAAAGAAATGCAAGTTGGAAATGGTCTTCTGTAATTGTAAGCCAAACCTTGGAAATAAGGGACAAACTGAACCCAGATCCCATAGAGGCTTATGGAGCTTTTAAACTCCACATTCTCTGTGTATTCCTGTTGACCTCCAGAGCCTAGATTTCATTGAAAGTGGATGGGCAGACCCGTAATTTCTTAACTGACCTTTGAAAATAGGATTAATTCCTAAACCTCTGAAGTACTTTGGCAAACTTTATCCTGAGTTGTTTCCGTAGAGACAATGAGCCACATTGCATTTTAAGTTTCCTACTATATGCCTTTTTCTCCTTACACACTGCGCCTCCTGTTTAGGACTTGACAGGGAAGGTTTGAACATAAGTGATCCACTTTTTATTTATGGATGCCCTTTTGTTTTTCAAAGAGGATGTGCAGAGAATGCACAGCATGACAAAGGATATAAGAAATTGTAAAAGAGAAACTTGATGCCGGACTCTAGACTGGCCGGGCTGTGTAGGTGTGGCCCTCGTACCATTACACTGATTACTTTGTTGAGATTGAAACTGAAGTTTGTGGAATTTAGCCTCAGAAAGAACAAACTGCCTCTATTTTGATATCTGCAAAGGGAGGGAAGGGGGGAGTGGCAGGAGATTGCAATACGCCTGAAAAAGCCATTTAGAAAACTGGCAACACTTTGATTCTTTTTTCCTACGAAAATCTCGCCGGTTGCTGCATTAGTCTTTGAACCAGGCCCTCACCAACGCTGTTGCTTCTCCTTCTTTAGAGTCAGTTTATTCAGTTGGTTATGAATGACTTTCAGCTGCTCTGTAAATTGTTATTGTCCAGGCTCTGTTGCAAGGAGGGGTCACTTGCAGTTTCCATTATAAGCCCAGGTTTTCAGGTGTTTATTATAACTTGGCAGTTTTCAAATCTGGGTTAAAAATTGGTACACTTTTTTTTTTAAAGACCAGATGGGCTTTTTATCCTTTATCTTCTTCTTTCCCCACCTAAATTTTAACCTTTTAGGGGACGAATAAAATCTCTATCAGCTGCAATGTTAAAAAATTAACACTGTCAAATAAATTTCTCTAATACTACTAATATTTTGAGGGCCATGTTTGTGATATATTCTTTATGATCAGCCAAAG